>NW_012130070.1:7269113-7291179 GCF_000143395.1 Atta cephalotes | reverse complement strand
TATAGATTTCATTGTTCCTCTAATTTAACTTTTTGTTGTTTTATTAACGGAAAAATATAATTTTAAAGAGTAACTGTTGCTTATATTAATATTACTTCTATCGCGCTATTTAATATTTAAATATTTAAATATTATAAAAAATTAACTTTAATGATGAGACAAGATAGAATATGACTAAATATAATTAAACAGAAATAATTCATTAAAAATAATGTAAATATTATTCGCTCAGAATAGTGACAACAATAGGAATAATTCAATTGATATATTTATTTATTAATGTATTATATAATTATATATATTAAAATAAAATAAAAGATGAGAAAAAGAAAGGGCAAAAACAAACAAATGTTTGTCAGAACTAGGTATTTGATAGATTTTTCATCCGCAATATCACAAAAACAGAGAACGCGGGCAATTTCCCCAGACTCTCACAAATCCAGAACTTTGAAAAGTGCCCGAGAAGCGATTAATTACGATTTATTATTTATGCCATTGCAGCGTGTTTGAGATAAAAGTTCCAGAATGGAACTTGAGATTTAATCACAATATCGATTTATATTTGCAGTATCATCGATGGTAAAATTAGTTCGATTATTCATTATCTGATTGTTAGATAAGCAATCATCTCATATAATGGGCTGTTATTAATTCATTTGATTTTTTATGAATGGTAAAATGATAATTATGTGAATATCATTTTTTATCATTGTGAATAAATTGATAGCTTTAATAATAATTGACATACGGCAGTGCGTGTTGGCAAGTAGGACTGGGTATATTATTTGAAATACTTCTATTTAAAACATATTTGCGATATAAATGTTTTGTATTTTGTGTTTTAGCGAAGCACATAAAAGTAATTTGTATTTAAAATCGAAAGATTAAAAGTTTTTTGTATTTTATAATTCAAATAATAAGATTGATTATCGATCTTAGTATTTAAAATACAAAATACTTTCAATCTTTTATTATTAATACAAAATATAAAATACTTTTATAAAATACTTTCCTTAAATATAAAATATAAAATATAAAATATAAAATATTTTATGTGTTCCGCTGAAATACAAAATACAAAACACAATTATTTTTCAAATAAAAATTTTTCAAATTCACACTCAGTCCTGTTGACAAGTACGAGTTTGCCGATGTTACACACTGACATATATGATTTTCAACATTTTTATAATCGAGTTCCTTGACTTGACACTTTAGACGTCTTGACAGTAGCCAATATATTAAAGAAACAAAAATCGACTTTTATATAATTTATTGAGAACACATTCGACGTTCTTGCAGTCGGATTCTATTTTGGATGTGGGCGGAGAAAAGTACATTCCGGCCTCCATTATCCGAGCATTCGCTATCTGAATGTTTTATCATTCAAGTGATTTACTATTCAAGCACAGTATTTCCTTTTAAAATAGAAATTTCAGTTACTGCAGGAATATTAAACAATTATAATATGAAGCAAATCATAATAGTCACTATAATCATTGTGAAACAAATATAGAATAATTATTATTTGATAATAATTATTATGAGGTAATATATGAATAATATACGCAGACAGCTGAAACAACAAAATTAATGAAATTTCTTGTGTTTATAGATCAAAAATCGTTGCTAAAGTAGATTTTACGTTAATATTTATCTTGTTTATAATTCCATCCTATTAATTATGAAATTTTTAGCACAATTTCTTGCCATACTCCTAGAATTGGTTTAATCAATTTACCGAGTTTAATTTGATCGTAATTCAAGCGATAATTATTAACCATCATTAGAATCAATCATTGTTCATCATTAATCTCAGTTTCGAGCGAATAAATTTGCTTCATTTATCTCATTGTAGATTAGATGTTCGTTTGTTAATCTAGAAAAGAGTTCTATTTACTGATGTTATAATAATTGAAAAATGAAGCTTGGTTATTAAACATAAAAGCTAATTAAACAAAAATAGAAAAGAAAAATAAAATTTAGTGAAAATTTTAGCAGAATACATTACATATTATATTACTTAAAAATATAGAAATATAGTAAGAATAAGAAATAAGAATAAAAAAAGTATAATAATTGCATAATAAATTGATTCATCAATAACATGAAAATTTTCAAATACTTCTAAGCGTTGAAAATCAGCAATTTTCATTTTACAATCAAATTTGCGATAAAAATTTGGAGTAAATTTGAAGTAAATTCGGAATTTGTGCAAGTTAGTTAACTAAGAACTGAAGATGAAAATGTATGTAATATTGAACTTCGAAAGATTTTTATCTGTCAGGAAAATTATATATCTATGTATATATCGTTGTAGTATATCGATAATGTAAATATTAATAGATTCTTTATTTATAAATAGTTTTTCATAGCAAAAATAGTAAAAAAATTGAATTTTTAATGACATGATGATGAATGTTAAGCTTATTGTGTATGTATTTTATTTAATAATCTTAGTTTATAAAAAATTTAATATTTGAGAAAGTTTTGAAAAATCTTAAGACTGTATATCAGTAAATATAAAAATATCTATAAATATATAATCTCTCTCTTAAAATGTTGTGATTTCAAGAAAGTGATTTCAATAAGGATTTTGTTATCTTAAAATTCCAGCAGCCAAATATTATACAAAATGTTGAGAATATAAAATTTAATTTATATTTCAATACAATAATTTATATTGTATATCGTAAATTCACATTATGCACACGATACTGCATACTTTGAAAAGATATTTTGAGACATTTTCGATATACATGGCGCAAGGGTGTATAAATGATATCGTCAAATGGCGATTTTTTTCGGAGACAAGCTACAATAAAAAGGATTGCAAGGACGTTTTTGCGTAGCAAAGAGCTTATTATTCCTAGCTAACACTTTTGCAATGATGTTTGTACATGTCGCCATATAAACACGTCTGTTGTCATGGTAGATCGATGTAATATACATACATGTCTCAATTCAGAGCATAACAGGACAGTCGGAAATCGTGGCATGATCTTTTGTAAATCGTACGTGACTGGAGGCTCGGCAAACTTCATTAAAGTTTGACATCCGCAGGATTGGAAAATGTGGCGAGTTCATGGTCGCTTGCTCTCTCGTAAATCGCGCATGGTCGCAGAGCAATGCTCTTCTGCTTTTAGAGTATGCCATTCAGTCGGGATTGTAAGTGTCGAGGGTGGACTTGCGGCTATTGTGGTTTACGTTAATACTCTCGACCTTTTATGAAACTAATTGAATCCAACAAATGGACTTGACAATTTCATTTGATTCGTACAGATGACGCGGAGATTTTTTTGGATTATTTATAAAATATAAATTGAAAATTCTTAAAATAAACTTTTAATTTCAGATTTTTTACCTGTCCACAAATAAATGAAATTATGCCTAATGTTTTTGTAAATGAGAAAATGTATGAACATTTATTATTTTATTTTATATTGTTCTCTTTTTTATTTAAAAAATAAATTATCTAAACAAAATTAATAAAAATATAGATTTTAACTGGATTTAATTGGTTCAAAATAAATTAACTTTGAAATAAAAATTTAATTTAATGTAACATTATCTCTTTTTTATTAAAATAATAATTTATGTAATTATCTTTAGCACTATAAATTTAAATTAATATCTCTCTCTAATAACTAATACTCTCTCTCTCTCTCTCTCTCTCTCTCTCTCTCTCTCTCTCTCTCCCTCCCTCCTTCTCTCTCTTTCTAAATATGTCATTGAACCATATATTTTATACATTTGATACCTTTCGATATTTTTGTTGAATAATAAATTTATAAATAATATATTTGCATAGATAGACTTTTCTATCACTAAAAGAATAGCAATAATATTTATATTGCGCATAAATATTTTTCGTATGCATTCTCATAACGATAGCTATGCAAACAAACAATGCTGACTCGTCACGAGTTCGGAGACTGGGATAGAGAATTTATTCGTGGCAGAAATTATTCGTATGAATCATATGTTCGAAGCACTTCGTTCGTTGAAACTAGTTATCCCGTGGATATATAACATGCCAGAGATGCGAAATGTAAGTCGTGAAGATGCATTGCTCGCGATTCAGTTGCGTATGTATAATAGAAATACATCAACCATTAGTGGATAAAGACAATGTCTAGAATATATTCGAATATTTCTGTGCATATTCTATATATTTTATTATTTTTTATTCTTTTTATTTACATTTGCAAGTAAAGTATGTTTTTAAATTGTAATGTATTCTTATGTAAATTCATTTTATTTATTAGTAAAATCTTATGCCAGTTTATATATTAGAATTACAATTAATGTCAGTTTAAATTAAAATTACAATTGATTATAAGTATTTTAATTATAAGTATTTTTAATTAAAATTATTATGAAAAAAAATGTTTTGCATGAAAGATTTGAAAAGATCTCATGATGAATTTTATTTGACTTAATAATATTTTTTAGAAAAATGTTTTCTCTCTAATATTGTCTCCAAATTGTATCTATAAGTGACATACATCTTCCAATTTTTCTCGCGCATTCGTGTAAATGTGAATTCATGTTTTCTTCACATTTTGTTCATTTTTATGATCTTCTCGCGCAAATTGTATGCAATAATTTTCATCGTATCACGTATATCAGTATAACATCGTAAATCTGTCGTATAATTTCGACGTGTTTTTTTTATCACTTACATATTCTTTCTTTGATATTTTGTTGAATATATTTTTCTATTTCCGTATGCAGGATAGGCGTTACTGTACGTTTAAAATTAAAATATTCATTTTTCATGAAATATAAATTTTTCTTTTCCGTTGTACATTTAGTCTGTTATTCTCTATTTTCTAACGTCTCAGTTTTACAATCAAAGTGTAGCATCTCGTGAATGAGAATGCTATCTTCTTCCGCTTTTCCATTCTTTCTAATAATAAAATTGCTTTTTGCAGTTTGTTTTTATCTTTCTGAGAATTATATTTAAATTAATTTATTCACCGTTGAGGTTCACCATCTAAAATTAAAGTATAAACAGAGTATAAAGAAGTTGTTACCGTTATTTTCGAGAAAAGAATAATTGATAATTTTACTTTTAATGCGATTAAATAAATGGAAATTTCTCTTTGCAATATAAAAAGTTAAAACTATTAAGAATGAAAAAATTAAATTTCTAAGAAATACTCTAATTTAAAAACTTTCTACTTTCGATATTTATACAATACTTGACTTTAATTTTTAAGTTGCTTTTTTCTGAATGTAATTCATTTTTATACATACATAAGAGACACAGAAAAATTTGTGTATTTCACACATATACCTACGTACTCTCATACGCGTGTATGGTACACTATCAAACTATTTTATACATTCTGTGTATTGAATTGCGCGTATATTTTTACTGAAATTAGCGAATTCTATATTAAATAATTCGATATGTAAATCTGGGTTAATTGGAAAATTAATTAATACTATGTATCGATGACGCAGGACAATTTTATAGATAATTACAAGCGAGTTTTTCTGGAATTTTATAACTATGTGTATTAATTATCGTTGCGATAATCGTACTTTCTAACGATATTATGGAATCTTGCTTTTGATTCATAATATATATGTTTTAACTTTTGTTATTACACAGTCGTTAAAGAAAATTTCGGTACTAATCTAATAATAAACATTTATTGTAAAAAAAATAATTTTGTTACTTAATTTTATGTTAGGATCTTTATAATAATATTTAATATATTTTACAGCACATGTAGAATAACATTTTATAAATAAGATTTGAATGAAGAGAATCAATTAAGAAAATATTATATTGGGTTGTCCGGAAAGTTCGTGCCGATGTTGAAGGAAAATTTAAACGCAGAAAATTTAAATTTTAGTATTCATTTATTAAATTATATAGATTAGTCGGCACGAACTTTCCGGACAATCCAATAAATAAATATATATTAATTATTTTCCATTCTACTTAATTGTAAATAGTAGATAATTGAAAAACAAAAAATCAATTAAAAAGTCATTAATTATTTTGAAATTAAAAAGATCATTTTTATTTTTTCTAAGCAAATGTATATTTTATTAAGCAAAGCTATTCTTTTTATTTATTATTCTTTTTATTTATTATTTTAATTATTTTAATTAATTTAATATATAGAAATATATAACAAATATATTTACCAATTTATTTATTTTACTTAATAATTTACTTAATAATATATTATTTTACTTAATAATATAATATTATAAAGAAAAAATAATAGCTTTATAAACATGCTTACTGAGGGAAACTAATTTCCGATACAAATAATAGAATCGAGCGTCATAAAATTTATCATATAGAGTTAACGAATTCATCAACTCTATGTGATAAATTTTCTTCTAACTAATTCTAACAATCATTGACAACAATGTAACCGTCAGCTGACTTTATTGATAGCTGCTAGATATTTTAACTCTAAATAAAGTGATCAGTAAATAAATAAATGTGTTAACAATAAATATGTCAACCATGTCAATTTGTTATATAGTGATTTGCAATGAATTCTGCATCGATTGCCGAAAGCTATTCATAGTCTGCATTCGAAAGTGATGCAGGATCGTGCTGAAACAGAAACATAAAACGGACCACGCCCTTTCCTAGATCGAGATTCTCATCACGCATAGGCGAGCTTGTAAGAAATATATCTCTCGAGATAAATGTTGTAAAATTACTCTCTTAAATATTTGTTATTCACTTTTCGTATATCTTCTTGGCAAATATCATATAAAACGTATCTCAGTTTTGCTAAAATATTTAATCATTAGAATCGAACTACTATATAAATTTTTAATTTGTAATTTGCATTACAGTGTTTGCATTAATGATAATTTCAAAACATATAATAATTTCAAGAAATTAATAATTAAACAAAAAGTTATTTTAAAACAATACAAAGATATGAAGGCACATAAGAGTCAAATAAAATAATTAAGAGTGTAAAAAGATAAAATATAAAGTATATTCAATTGTATAAATTAAAAAATTACAGAAAAAATTATTTTATTGTTAATAAATCGGATCGGAATAATATTAGCAGAACAGTACAGCGATTAACAGATATTCTCTCCATATTCTTTAGACATTTAAAAGTATTACGATAAAATTTCAAAATTTTATGATATGATAAATTTAGTAATTTTTAAAAAATTTCTGCAGAAGGCGAAACGTTTATCTTCATCAATTATCTACGGTTTATGTAATGGAACGTATTTTAGTTACATTTGAAATAAAAACAGATATAAAGCAAAAGTAATTATAACAGATAGCATACATATGACTATTAACTTTTAAATACTTTTGATTTAGGTTAATGTTACATATTTATTATACATGTTACACATATTTTACGGAAATATTTTTGCCTACAGTAAACTTGTAAACTATGAATATGGATGAAAAAATATGGACAAAAATATACTGCTACATTTCTGACAAATATTTACATATTTTTGGTAACTTAATCTTATAAATCTGATTCTTTTTATGCCCCAGCAAAAAATTGAAGATGATCGAGCGATCTTTATAAATGCAGCGGTATTACAGATATTATTATTATGTGATGAAATTTATTTCGATAGGATTGAGCTGACTGAATAAAATATTAAGGGAGTGGAAGGAACTAACAAAGAATTCATGAGATTTGCGAGCACGTATTTAAAAAATTTGTGCAATATAATTTTCGTAACATTATCTGATCAGCAAAATGTGGACGCTAAATGAAAAAATTCCTGTCATATTCGTCTGAATTCCAAAGTGTTAAATACATATGGGATGAAATTAAAAGAGAATCGATTTAATTCAGTGAAAATATGACTTCAACGATGTCAGTCGAGATAGCACGTTATTGTTGCTGTTCTTTTTATGTTGAATCAAATATTACGATGAATTGAACTTCTGTTTTTAACAATTCAATATCGTGACATGACCGTGAATGCAGTAAGCGCAAGATAAAAAAGTCGGTATATCTATTCTAAATAAAAAGGAAAACTGGTGGGCAGAACTTTGTGCAGAATTGGATAAGCAAAACTTTGAAGATACATTGTGCATTTGTAATGTCGTCAAGTAGACGTTTACGCGATGCTGATTGCACTTAAATGTAAAAGTACGTGTTACGATTAGAGAACTCACCGAAGTTATCTGAGGCGTTTTCCAAGGTTTGCGTTAGGTGAATTGAGTCATAAATTTTTTTTATGTTTCTGATAAATAACGATCTATAGTATATACGATTCTATTATTCACATATAATAGTGATTCACAACTAATTTTAGCATGAAGAAAAAATTTAATATTTTTATAAAAATTTAAAAATGTAATATTTTTCAAAGAAGAAATATTAATTTTAATATTATTTTTATTAACAAAAATTTAGCAACTCTAAAAAATTATGGAAAGGATGGCTGTTGTTGATGGCTGTTGAAATATCTAAACATTTAGCTAGATGGAGCTGGAAAAATAATTTTGTTAAACCATCAAAATAATTATGTAGGATGTTCAAGCTGGTTGCTAAAATGTCAAAACTTTTTACCGTATTGCTCATCATGCTTGAATTTTTTATGAAATTATTTTGATAGTCTGACAAAATTATTTTCAGATATGTATGTATCAACTAAATTTTTTAAAGATATATTATCAATTGTTCTTTCCGTATTTATAATTAATTGCTACTATAATAATTTCTTAATCTTAATTTAAATGTAACTAATATCAACAATTTCCCAAACATTAATTTATATTTTAATGTATAATTCATTTACAATTACAGCGTTGACGATTGTTGAAAGACTACTTACAATAATTTAACAATATTTTTCTAATAATAAATAAATGTTTTATGGAAAATAACTTGTGTGATAGCAGTATACTAAAGCTTTTTTATTTATGCACGTAATAGCGTGGTTTTAAAAGCTTAATATTGCAGCTTTTGTCCCTATTGAAATTATATGTAAATGAATTCCCGGAAAAAGAGCAAAAGACCGGCATTCTGTCACCATCGAACTGTATTTGCATCCAATCCCATCAATAATATGAACCGCATGAAACTTTCAATAATGTTCGCTTCGCGTTCGATGAAATCACGTGAATGAATTTATAAGAAAGTGCTACGATGAGCGAATTTCCTTAAGAACTTTTGTTATTGTTGAAAGATCAGAGTCTTTGAGGAATCTTGCGATTCCTCAAAAACACATACCTGTTGCAGTTCCGAAAGTTGTCGAAGTTATTCAGTAAAAAGCACTGCTCTTTCGTCGAGACGAGTTTAGCGTTGAAGGGGCGTTTGGGACTCATGCTTTCTTCTGAACATTCCAACGAGAACCGCCAAATCCGGATGAGGAATTACGTTTTTGTAAATATTTTTGTAAACCGACTATCATAAGTTAAAAGTTTATAATTCCTGATTGTTGATCTTTCTGCGGATTTCTTTAGATATAATTTTTTGATCCCTATGTTGTTTAAATCTATTTTTCTCATTAAAACTTGAAGTAGAGAAATTGATTTTTTCGCCAATATACGTAGACGATTTTATCAGTATTACGGTTTAATAATTCAGCAATGTAATGGATAGAGAGTGTACTTATTAAATATATTGTAATATTATATTCTAAAATGCAATTTCCGCTTGATAAAAATTTAATTTAATACATCAAAAATATTCAATATTGAAAACAATAGGTATATTATATATTCTTCGAAGAAAAAAGTACTCAACGTTATCAATATAAATTTTTGTGAATAATTTTATTGGTTTTTTGCAATTAAATTGTATAATACTGCAAGTTTGTAAAATTAACACTTTTATAAATTCAAAGAGAGATTATCAAATTTTAGCGTAGTGCTCATGATTTTGACGCATTGTCTTGAAGGAATTTTCTTAATTAATTTGCGAGTTTAGCATTCCTGAGTGTCACTGCCAGCCGATATGATTTTGCAGCATTTCGTGTCTCTTCATGCCACTGATGGTTCTTCATTCATATGAACAATCATCCTATTACAAATAGCGGTGATGATGTTGATAATAGTGGTTTCCGGAAATCAATAGAAACGACGGAATAGATTTAATAATTTGATTGTTCCTGTCAGTAAATAAATGTCTACCTAAATATTTGCTATCGTGAAGGCAATTTGTGTAAATTTGAAACAATTTATATGAATTTGAATCAATCGATACAAAAGTAATAATGTGTGAAGCCGTCCAATGTACGATTTCAAATTAGTATGAGGTGAATAGCGATAATAGGTATTTTGCCCTTTAAATATTTCAGATTTTGTTTTGTGAAGATTGATATATGTCGAGCTGCATTTGTACGTTCTGAACCAAGAGAATATCTTAAAATCATTTATCATTGGTAAATATAGAATATATGGGTTGAAGCGTACCTACTTGAGTTGCAAAGCTTCAGGATATATGTTCCATAATTTATCTTAGTTTCATGAACGTATCTTACAAAGCATTTAAACATATATGTAACAGTTTAATGAATTTAATATAATTAATTTAACATTAATTAATGTATAATTTGATAACGTTTGTAATAAAAAAATTTTCGTATATTCGTATCATATTCGATTCATATTCGCTTGACGTGGATCTCAGATAACATTTTTTAATAATACTCAGCTAGTTTATACGTATATCTAGTTACAAATCAATTTTTTGCTAACTAGTAAAATTCTTAATTAATATTTACTCAAAAGAGTAGACTGAGGTTGAATGCGGTCGCACCACATAATTATTGTATCACATGCAATTATTCACAAATAGAAGTTGGTCAGCGCCATTGGTATTTTGCTAATTAGCCTCTGATTAATAGGGAAACTGGAATTCCTCATAGCCAACTACACTATATCCCAGGTTGACATTACGATTATGTGATGTCACGTGGAAACCTTGAGTCCCTTATGATGTGAAACTTAGTTAAAATCGCACACTCAAAGATTAGTTTAGGAATTTCATCAAGAAAGGGTTACGGCGTCTTCAACCTGTGACGGTTAGCTTATATTATACCTAGCACTACTGAGCTAGCAGCTAAGCTGCTTCTACTGCTGGATAACATGCGTTTAACCGAAACTATAATTTGATATAGTTTCCTAGCGATTAGAAAGTTCACTGTGAGCGTATCCACGACTGATTACTTTATAGTAATTTGGATGTACAGATTATGCGATTATTAATTGGAAGTGTAAGCCCAATGTTAATGTTTAGACTAATACAGTTTATTAACAAATCAATAAAGAACTTATGAAGTCAATAAATTTCCTTTGAAAACAAAAATTGATACTGCCATTTAAGGATATGTTTATAATTTATTACCAAAAATATGAAAATTTAATAAATTGATTAAAAAATTGATTTCATTTTTTTGTTTGCTTTGATTCTTATGTAAAACCATATAATATTTATTTGTAAATTTGATAAGAAAGTAGCATTACGAATTAACATTATGAATTAAATTAAAATTTTCACATATACTAAAACTTTAAAAAATATTTATGCTATAAAGTTTATTTGAATCCATTCATTAATAAATTATTTATTTAAAACTATAGCAAAATATATTCTTGAGGTTTCCACGGGTGCTTTCTATATAAAGATTATGCATTTCGCGGGTTTCCTCCGTGTCCAGATCCATTCTTGGAATGCCAACGTTTCTTTAAACCAAAAGATAGAACAAATTTTAAGAAATCCTAAAGATCAAAGACCTCCACTCAGCTGGAGTATACAAAATACCTTGTTCCTGCGGGCAAGTATACATTGGAGAAACTGAGAGAATGGTCAACCTACGGATAAAAGAACACCAACGTGATGTTAAGCTAAAACACGTCGCGCAATCAGTATTATCAGAATATAACATCGAAACAGAATGTCAAATATTGTTTGATAAAATGACCACAATAGCCAACATTACATCATACTTTCCAAGAAAGTATGGAGAAGCCATAGAGATACAAAAACACCCTAACAATCTACATAGAGATAATGGCTACAACATAAATAAAAATTTTCTTCTTTCCCCTCAACACTCCAACAAGTAGCGTAATATAAAAAGAAACGACCCGGAGGAATAGCTCAGTATCAGGCTGCTCCTCATCCTGATAAGGTGGATTGCAAGGATCACGAAACATTGGCATTCCAAGAATGGATCTGGACATGGAGGAAACCTTCGAAACGCATAATTTTTATGTAGCAAAATATATTGTGCTGAATTTAAAAGTAATATAATTTATTTCTTTTTGCACTTGATTTCAAAGCATTTACAACAAAATTTTTTGATTGATATTGACTGATAAATTAACTCTTTTTAGTTTGTTAGATTTTTTGACTGATTCCTTTAATTGATATTATTTAGTCGAAATATGCTATGTATGTGTGTATCGGCGATTATTGTCATAAAATTATTCAATTTTTGTGTAAGAAAATAATTTACATAAGTCAATTTTTAATTATATTAAGTAATTCTTCTTCTTCAGAGATATAAAAATATTATTTCATGCTAGGAGAAAATTATTTAATATTAAAAAAATATTATTTATACATGTATGTATATTAGACTGCCAAGGAAAAAAAAATTTTTTTAATAGGCCACTTGGCTCAAAAGCTTCTATTTCATTCCAAAAAAACTCTAAATTTTTATCAAAAAATATTAAGATTTAGAGATCGCTAAAATGATGTTTAAATCAAAGTTTCGATTTTCTTTAATACATGTTTAATTTGATGCAAAAATTGCTTAATTTTCAAATGTGGTACTGTATGTTTTTTTAATCGCTGAACACGATGCAATAATTCATTAACTCAACGATATACGCCGTAAGAAATATGGCCCGATTAATGTGAAAGAATGACCAAATTTCGAATTCAAGGTCGATTTTAATAAGGTCCTAAGTGTTCAAATTGTGTCATTTTTTTCACATTAATCGGGCTATTATTTTCTAAAGCGTATGTCGTAGGGTTAAATGAACTATTGCATCAACGATAAAAAAAAACATATAGTACCACATTTGCATTTTTGCATCAAATTAAATATGTTTAAGAAACATTGAAGTTTTGATTTAAAAATTGTTCATTAGCGACCTCTAAATCTAAATTTTTTTAAAATAAAAATTTAGGAATGTTCTTTTGACATGAAATAGACGATTATTGAACAGTTTTTGAGCTAAGTGGCCTAAAAAAAGTGGATTAAAAAAAAAAATTTTTTTAGCCTTGGCAGTCTAATGTATAAGCAATACAATTAAAACAAAAATTTTACATTTATTTCTACAAATCAGTCTTTGATATTACAATAATAATTAAAATATTGGGTTGTCCGGAAAGTTCGTGCCGATTTAGAAAATTGAAACGCAGAAGATTTAAAACGCAGAAGATTTTAGTATACATTTATTAAATTATATAGGTTAGTCGGCACGAACTTTCCGGGCAACCCAATAGTTAATGAATGATTAATTTTAAATAAGATACATGTACGTACAATCATATTAGTAAATAAAATATTACTATTATATTTCGATAAAATATTATTTTTGCACAAATTCATTTGCAAATCTGTCCTGATTTCATATTCTCTATCTCGGCATTTAATACTTACGCAAATGGCTTTACATGCTTTTTTTATTTCACATGCTCTTCAATCGGCTTCAAAATCAAATACGGTTTTGATGTTCGAAATGGAACGAAACGACCCGTAAACTGTATTGTCGAAAACCTTTCATAGAAATCGTATTTTTCCGGCCACCATGAGAATGACGAGCGCATTAGGATGTCGAAAACAAAAACCTCTGAAGGAAGTGATGGTTTATCTTTTGTCGGTATCTTTTTCCTATGTTCCTTTTGGGATTTCCGTGAGTATAGGAGATAAATCCTCTAGATGTATTCACGATTTTTCATAGTTCTTCATATTGTAGTCATACTTAGAGTAACATAGTTATCCACCCAGAATGGATCGATGTCGGTACTTTTTATCCTGCTTTTCTCTTCCGACAGTCTCGTAGATAGGCACTGCAATTTTCCGTTCTTTCATGAGAATTCCACCGTCCTGTCGAAGCATATAAATGATGCTATTATCTAAGCCATACCATTATCCTTTGATGTAGCTTTAAACAATGCTCTTAAGAGATACTCAGCAGGATTTTTATTATTATAACTTGTTTACCGTCGTGAAACATTTACCGAATTAACTCTCTACGTAATCTAATAGATTTGAAATTTTTTATATGATGAAATTAACATATGAATATTCTTCATACATTTATTAGAATCTTTCTTTATCTTTATATTTGTAAAGAATTGTTAAAAATTTTTTTGATGTAATTAATCTGTCTGTAATTAATCTATAGCCCAAAATTATTTGTAAATCCATTAAAGAGAATTTAAATTTTATTAAATTTTTTTAGAAAAGATAAGCTTATAGATCGACATTATTATTGTTTTACATGTTGTATTCTCCGACGATGCTTGTCGCTTGAAGTTCCTTCACTGCATGGCGGTAGACATTGTCTAGAGTAATCCTCAAGGATATATATTCTAACTATGAGTTAACGCGTTAACGCGTTATACAGCCTCCCTTGAGAAACATAAGTACGAACTCACGTACAGAAGTTATTGTGACGCAAATAGTTGAAGCGAATATCGAAGTTTATAGAAAATTATATTATCATCAACGATATTATTACGAAAATTAATTATCGTGATAACATAACTTATCACGAAATTACACTAAATATCGTATAATGTCTTTTTTCAATAGTTAATAACCAACAATTTATTTCAATAGTTAATACAGCTAATTAAGAGAAAGCATTAATGCAATATGTATTCAGCATTAATGCATTATGTATATTTATCAAG
Organism: Atta cephalotes; assembly: GCF_000143395.1. NCBI lineage: Eukaryota > Metazoa > Arthropoda > Insecta > Hymenoptera > Formicidae > Atta > Atta cephalotes. The sequence continues at coordinate 7,276,315 of NW_012130070.1, read as the reverse complement.
ATGTGATCTCTTACTATCTGATAATGTTTGGTATTTTACATACAAAATGTTGTAGAAAAATATTGAGACCATAAGAAATGTATGATATATTTTAAATAAAAAATTGTTGTTGAAAATGTTTTATAAATTTGATTAATTAAAATTTAATTTATAAATTTAATTTAATTTTTTAAAGAAAATTGAATATTCTTTTTTAATCAATTCTTTTTTAATCAATTTTATTTTAAAGAATTGAATTTATTTTTATAGAAATTAAAATCCATGTTTATGAATTTTTAATATTATAATATATGATTATTTTTACATTTTGTTTGATATAAATTCCCTTCAATATATATAATTAACAAGCTAATACTTAATCAGAATTATACATGTATGTAGAATCTATTAAGAGTTATTTTAATTCTGTAACGGTTTTTAAAGGTTTTACGTTAAAAAATTTATTTTATTCTTTGTATTTTAAACTACTTTATAACGTGTTTGAAATTCACGACAACTTAAAAAATATTTCTCTTATAAGATTAAATAATCATAACAAAGTTCATTACACACATATAGCTGGAAATATTAGTATAAATATTGGTATAAGAAAATTGATGTAATAAAATTGATATAAATTATATTAAAAAAGAAAATTTTATTTTAATTTTTTCAATGTTTTTAGTATCGTTTAGAGATTTAGAGATTTATTATTCTTTTTGATAATATTTATTTATATTATATATTAAAATGATTTGATAATATTTATTTATATATTAAAAAATATACAAAATCACATAAAACAATTCAAATTTATATAAAATGTTATAAAAATTTTATTTTTTTCATTGGATAAGGATAAAATATGTATATATGTTTGAAGTAATTATTTTCTCTTTATTTCTCTCTCTCTCTCTCTCTCTCTCTCTCTCTACTATATATATATATATATATATATATATATATATATATATATATATATATAGATAATTCTACAATATATATAAACAAAATTTAAAGGGACAGTTCTATAGAAAAAAATGATGTTGTACATATTCCATTAACATATTTATTACACATTTTGGAAAAGCATCAGTTTTTTTACTAAATATAATTCAGATATATTCTGTACATTAGCCGTTTCCCCATGAGAATCTCACGTCTCGTAAGACAATCATGGGATCGTGGTCTCCCTCACGATGTACAGGATCAATCGCGATCCACATAAGACACTCTATACCATACGCCGCGCTGGACCGACACGGAGAGGTGGTGCCCCGAAGACGCAGAACTATACTCCGGAGTTTCGGGGTGAAACGCGTGCGCGGGTGGTTTTAATCGGGGGCGGGGGTGCGGTCACGGGGACAGTATCGTCGCTCTTCAGTTGGGTTTGGTACGCGTCTCGCGACTGGCTACTGTGCGCCTCTCCGCAGAGAGCATCTTAATTCTCTTTCCTATCTTTGTCTGGCAAACTTATTTCGTGAATCGCGCGTGAAACTCGCGATGTAGAGAACTCGTTTCCGTACATTTCTGAAGACTGCTGAAATTTTTCGTTTGATTATCGATCACTTGTCCGAACAACGACTACGGATGTCACATACGTGTTTGGGAATCGAAGAGTGTGTTTACTGGTTATACTTTCTTGTCAAGGATTTGGCGAACTGTCACATGATTACGAGAGGTGAGTTGGCTTATTTATATGAAAATTATTGATTTAAATTTATCGGGAACACATAGAAATTATTTGTCTCATGGAAAAGACGACTAGTGTGAGGTGAATGGTTAAGTTGGCGCCGGACAGTTGACGTAACCAAGCTATGTAGATGTATAGAGAGAAGAATTAGCCTTGTGATTCTGGCAGAATATGTAAAATAAATGGACGATATGACTTGCGGCTTTACTTACAAGCGGCATTAATGAATGATGAGAAGTTACTGATTGTGACTTACTGGTAAATCATTAATTATTCGTAAGGGAAGGAACAAGTTGATGGGAGGTGGGGGAGAAATTATAATGTACGTATATTCACGCAACATAGTTATTCAAGGGACGTTCAAAGGACGATCTAAAAACGTCTCCAGAAGAGAGCTGTATTGTGTTGGTAATTAGAAAATATTTATCAAGTAATACCGCAAAATATATTACTAAATCCAATGTTGTCAATTGAATTGCTTTGTGAAAATAAAATATATACGGTGTCAACGATCAAATTTTAATGTTTTCAATTTTGAAAGATTGCATGCAATCGATGAGTGATACACATGAAGAAGCAGGCATATTTATAATGAAACGATCTAAAGACCATTGTAAAAAAACTTACTGATTACATGAAAATTGTAAAAATAAATTATGTCCATAAACTATTAAATATTATGTCACTGCATATCCAAGCAATTAATTATAAACTAATATCGAGTCTTGAGAAATAATTTGTATGCGAAGTAAAGAATCAAATGAAGAAAAAAAAAAGAGATAATCAAATAGAATAATTTTATAAAACTGAAATAAGAAGTGTTCCTGATGTTGTAGAATCTAATCAACTACTAAATTGCTATTATTCTATTTGAAAAGTTCAACTGAAAAGTTTTAGATGTTATTATTAAGGAATTCTCGTGTCTAATGAAGTTATTTTATAAGTTGAAAATAATAGCGAAATTTAAAAAATTTATCTAAAAATAAAAGACTTAAAAAAAGTTAAAAACAAATTTGAAGAATTTAAACATATATGAAATCCAAAATAGAATTTTTTGCACAATATTTGCTAAAATTTGTGTTATGTTTATTTTAGCTATGATGATTAATAAGAATATAATGTAATAAAACAAATGTTTACTCGCATATAATATTTTATTTTAGAATATTTATTATTTTGTTTCTTATATTCGATTATTTTCTCATATGTGTAATGACGTTGCAGAAGTTTTGAATGTATATTAGTAGAAAAATTATGTTGTTTTTAAAAAGAAAGGATAATGATGAAATCCATTTATCTAAAAAGAAAATAATAGTGTGTGTATAGGTAAAGGTAGCCAGATGTTAATTGCAACTGCTTCGATAATTTCGTTCAAGTTATTTGGCAGTAGGACGCAATTGGGTATCGATTCGCGTTCTATTTAATGCGGAACTCTTGTGCGTACGACACCACACACTTCGGAAGGGAAGCATTCACCAAGTTACTTAATTTCATAATAATCGTAGAAATATATAATTGTAAAATGTTACAAAGTTGATGACAACTATAATGACTTATTTTTCAAATCAAAGGTAACAGTAGATTTATATCGTCTTATATGCTGTTTTATATATTCTTTCTTATGGTGTATATTGAAGAAATATCGCAACATTTTAATCATTTTTCTTTACATGTTAGAATAAAAAATACAATGAAATAATATATATATGTTGAAAAATTAATTTGAAGTAAAGTTAATTTGGAATCACATTATACGAAAATAAGATTAATTTAATCTCTGCACCAATTATTATTATATATATATAAATTATATATATATAAATTATTGTTCGATAATTTGATTTTTGTTTTTTATGTTTAGCACTATAGCAGTAACATTGTCGTATATTAATTAGTATATATGTGTGTGAATATTATGTTAGTTATGAATTTATTTGTGCATTCTTAGAGTAAACGTGTTATGAATGCATATATAAATTCTACGTAATCGGATTATTAATATCAATTTTATGCATAATCGCATGATAATCGCCTTGCATTTGTTATATTGCAATAATGTATAAAGAAAAACATTTGTTTATGATATTTATATATCACTAAGTAATTATTCTCTCTTTTTCTCTTTCTTCATTTCTCTTTCCTTCTTTCTCTTTCTCTCAATCACTTTTTCTTTTCTCGCGGGAATTACTGTTCTGACGTTGATTATTATTTTAATAGATAATGATAATAAATGTATCGCTTATAATTGGCAATAATTTTTGTGCTATTCTATTGTATTGATCGTTTGTACGAATAATTCATACACTAATTCGAATGTATAAGCTTTACCAATGAAAAGCAAATGGAAACGATCTACCTCCGCACTATTAAGGGCGAACAGTTTAATCCTTCATTTAGCACAGTCAAAGTGACTTTAATTGCGCATTTTGTGGTCATAAGTCCACAAATTGCCACTCGGTTATGTGGTTCGGCATATCGTTTCTGACGATTTACTTATGTAGTCGCTAAATTTTGTAGAAACGGACGAGTGAGATTAATATTCATTCTTGTTAGTATCTATTATCGGTATTATTATCCAATGTATAAAATCATTTTGCTGATACATTATTATACATCCCATTTTTCCATAAATTTCTGTGAATATGATTTATTAATTACTTAAATGCATAATACTTATTGTAACAAATTCGTTTGAATTGTGTCACACAAATTTTTTTAATGTGTGTTGTTAGCTTGAATTAAATGAACTTGAAATAAACTTTATTGTTTATATATATTATATATTATATTATTTATTTGTTATATTATTTATTAAATTGAAAATGTAGACTTAATTTGTCAGTAAAGATTTTAGTCGATAATACTTAAAAGATTTTATTTTCTGTGTGGAATATTCATTATTAATAGTGTGTAAATTGTCGTCCTTTAGAATCTAAGGACGTCTAAGCGATGAAAATTGTTAATTAACTATCAAGCCACATATGTCGATGAACTTGAAGGGCACAAAGTGCTTAAATAAATGAAGTACAAGTGGCTGCTGTCAGAATTGATTGGCCTAATGGTGCATTTTAGGATCATCATGATTACAAGATAGTCTCTAAAAGAAATTAAAAGAAAAATATGTATATGTATGCAAATATTAATTTTGGATTTATTTATTTCTGAACTCTATGTATATTTGTAAAGGACTCCGCACTATTTATAATTATATATGAAAAATTGAGTCTCAATGAAATGAGTTAGTTTATACATATGTAGTTTATAATGTGTGAACAAATGTCATAAGATACGATAATAGATAGTTTTGAGCTATGATGTATTAAAGACGTAAAACTTGCTCATGGATTGATACATAGTATATAGTTAAAAAACCTATCCGTTATTTAACATTTTTTATTCATCACATTATAAATTGTAACATATGTGTGAAACTTAAATGACTATACCGAGATCCATTGTTCTATATAGCGCGGGATCCTTTATAATAAAGTACAAATTTTATATTCAATTTATAAAGTAAAATGTAATTTTACGAAACTTTTTTCCACATATTACATTTTTCTGTAAATTTTATATTACGAAAAATTAAAAAATAAATTCATAAAGATAATAAGCTTTTCAAAAATAATTATTTTGTTATTAAAATTTTTAGATACATTACTTTTATGTATTTAATGATTTTTTAAATATTTTTTGTTTTGTTAAACGAGCAATTTAGGAATGAAAGTCGTTTATATTCTTGAAATTGATCATTGTTTGATATGGTATCATTTGATGATATAATTAATCATTATGAAATTGTACATGGATGAAGTTAATGACGAAATGAAAGATACAAGAGAATATCGAAGTAAATTAAACAGGTCGAACTGATTAAATACGCTTACGAAATTATTTGGTATCGAACAAAGACATATTTGATTAATGAAATTGATTCTATTACGTTATAATATAGTTTCGTTGTTGTGTTTTATTTTGTTTGTTCATTATTCTATATCTCAACCAGTAGCATAAGTAATATTTTAAAAAATGTACAACTACACAGACAAATTTTTTCTTAGAGAATTTACCCTGAAACTATTATAGCCGTGGAACAACATTTCCAAGAATTTTAATGTAAATCTCTTTCTTTCAGTAATAAAACTACAATAAAGTATAAAATAAGTTTAATTAATTTTATTGCATGGTAAAAATGAAATATTGTAATTTTTTGAAATTGAAATATTGTATATAATTATAATATAGTAGTAGTAGTACTATAACTATTATATTTTCGGGGTAAATTTTAAAACAAAATTCTCTCCGGATATGTGCTGTATTTGTCCCACGCTTGCAACTTTTTACTCTTTAGTTTGGAAGTACAGCAGTTTGGAAGTTAACATGATAAACATATTTTTTAATGTGGTTGTGATAGAATAATGTATAATTTGTCGTACAGATTATACAATTATTGATTATAATTTTTATTGAGTATAATTTTTTTTATTAACTTTGCAAAATGCAATAAATTCACGAATATAATGGCTTTTGTTGTTACAATGAAAATTTGAAAAGTTTCTGAAAATAAAATCTAAACAATTCTGTAAATATCATTGACTGTAATTATCAGTTAAGTTTTTATTGTCTCAACATGTTTGTTTCATTAGTCCTTTTTAATTATCATTATTTTATGAAATTGTGATGCCTTTGTAACAATTAACGGAATTTATCAAGAAGCAAGTCACGTACACAGTCGAAAGCTCTCTCTACTGCTGTTCAAAACAAAGGAAATGAATAAAGATATAGTAAAAGCTGACAATTCCGATTACCTTTTGAGGATTCTACTCTCGAGAATTATCTAGATAATCGATATGTGAATATATATTTCGTCTTCTGAATTTTATTTCTTATTTGTTTTATATTTGATATGTGTTTGTAAATACACATACTAAAATTTAATCAGATTCATCTCTCTGATATTCTGATCAATCAGTACTCTGATTGATTAGAATATGTCAACATTTTTTGTTAATAAAATTACTTTACTAGCCAATTTACATAAATTTTGATAATTTTATGACAGAGAAAGAATTGGATTTAATCTTTCTCTTTTCTCTCTTCTGATGTACAATATTTTAAAACCAGCTCGCTAACATATTGTAGAAATTTTAGACTCATCACATGTTAAATATTAGTAAAAAAGGAAATTATTACTGCAAAAAAACGACTTTAATTAATGTTAAAATGGTACATTTTATTATTCAATCTAGAAATAAAATAAAATTGAATAACGATAGAAAATAGTTAAAAAGATCGCCCAAGAGTAGTTCTATATTCGCGCTATTTCTGTCGTAATAAATCACCTATCTTCGGCAACCACTGCGGTTAACATTGTTAATTAATGATCCTCATGTCGAGCGGAACACGTGACAGGCTGATACAAAGGATGAAGATAAATTATCTTTGATTGTGTACAATTTAGAAAAATAAATAGAAAATAGAAAATGGAAAATAGAAACAGAATGAAAGAGAAAGAGGGCCAGGAAGAAAT
>NW_012130070.1:7268124-7269093 GCF_000143395.1 Atta cephalotes | reverse complement strand
AGAGAGAGAGAGAGAGCTCATTTGCGATTAACATTTATTGCATATAGATTACCTATATTTGCATTACTGATTAATAAATTATTTGTTTGTTGTGTAAAGTACATAAAAAAAACATGAAGCAAATATTATCAGGAAAGAAGCAAATAATCTAGGTATGAAAAAGAATGAGAAAATTGATTCAAACGGCTTCATTCTTTTTTATGCATTACGCGTCTTTAACACATAATAATAAACAAAATTAATTGCTAGCTAACCAACCAATAAAACATCAACCAACTGCTAATGACATAAAAGGGATGAGATAAATAATGTTCGAGTAACTGACTAACGGTTGGAATAATTTTCCCGGAATCACAAAGCCGTTCTGACAGAAATAAGATCTTGCAGGCGTTTTGAAAAAAATATAAAAAGTGCTACATGTTGTGCTTATTATTCTCGTAAAAATCAACAAACAAGACAATTATTCCGACCTAGTTAAAATAAGAAATGGAGTTTCAAATGTGAAAGTATAACATCGTTAAAAGTCTCGTTATATGATTAACTTATCTCCTGCAAGGATGATTGAGCTATACAATCATTTGGGCTTAGCGAAATCACCCGAGCTCAATACATGCGGATACTTATATATGTTTATTACACATTTAACTTTATATAAAGTTTTTATAGATAATAATGCAACGAACATGTAATGAAAAATGAAAGATCTAACATTTTACAATGTAATTTAAGAATAGAAGAATACTATATGTAAAAGAATAAAGATTTATCGCCACACTTTTTTCATCTATACAGATATAATTTTTATTAATTGAGAGATTTTATAAATGTCCTATAATGTTTAATTTCGTAATATTTTCTGTAAATTTATAATTTTACTTGATTTATCTGATAAAAAAGGAGAAGAAGTTTGATACTGGAAATATTGGTAACATTCATATATATATATATATATATATATATATATATATA
>NW_012130070.1:7259537-7268066 GCF_000143395.1 Atta cephalotes | reverse complement strand
ATATATATATATATATATATATATATATATATATGTATATATAAAATGTCTTATAACATCTTATAACATCTTAAATATAATAAATATAATGTATATACTTACGTGATAATATTACGTATAATATTACGTGATAAGTGTCATAAGAAATATGAGTTTGATCTGTAATGTCTTAGCTATCCGAGTTGTTATCCGAGAAATGACATCCAGTCTCTAAGGATTAGATTCAAGGTTACATTGCTTGATGTCCTTATCGATAAAAAAATAGTCGTTAATTAAAGTTGGATGGTTTCTTGTTGTCAAGTTTAATGATCCCTTGTCGTTGGTATAAGTTAGTAAATGTCGTTGGTATAAGTTAGTAAATGTGTTGATTGACGACGTTGATTAAACTAATTACGTTGTGACGCGATTTTAGGGTTGAATTTGATACATCGTCAAGAGAGGTATAACGTTAATGCGTTTACACTCGATTGAGAGATTTCAAAATTCAGATCATCTTTTGATCGCTAACTTTTTTTGTTTAAAATTGAGAGTAAAACAACGTGATTAGTATTTACAAAGATAAAATTGATATCGAACTCTTGATAGCATGATGGGAAAACAGTGAATAAAAAATTCAATTTTAATTTTCAATGAAACTTTTTTTGTTCTTTTGTGCACAATTTTTTAAAGCTTTGATTAAACATGAAAGAGATGAAATATATGAAACACATGATATATTTAAAGCTTTTATTAAACATGAAAGATGACATATATGATATAATATGAAATAAATATCACAATAATTTATGTTATGATATGAAAAGATATTTATCGCAAAAATATATAAAATATATATAAAAATATACGTATATAGATATTTTTATCATAGCTATTTTTTATATGCATATTAAACGTGATATTAAATTTTGTTTTTTAGACAAATAGTAAAGCAGTTTTTATTTGCTTTTTTAAAATACTAGAAAATGAATTTTTCTTGATGGAATCAACAAAGACTATATATCAAATTAAATTATTGCTCTTTTTCTGATCAGAGCGATTTCGATAAATATTTAAAGATTAACGAGAGAAAGTTTTAATGTGATATAATTATTATATTCTGCGTATAAAGTTTGTGAAGAAATGGAAAAATTAAATTTTAATTTTGATTTTTTATTTTATTATTATTATCCGCGAGATTGAAAAAAGCATGGTATCAATTACAAATAATTGAGAGAGAGTCTCTTCCAGCTGTTAAAACTTTCATATATTATTTGACGTGAAAGAAAGATATTAACATAATAAATCTGATGGTATATGTAGTCTTTACAGTATGCGTTTTTATATACGCAATCGCAGTTAGTGATATATAACATTAATGTAGTGAAATATTGAAATGATATTGGGGTCAATTCCAATATGTTGAAAGTAGGCAGTAATAAGTAGCTTTTAAATACGGATTGTATGGATGAGAAAGAGTTATGTATTGCTCTTGTAATATTTATATATAGATAATGGATAATGACGTACATGGAATTCATTTGATAAGAGATCAATCAAAGACCAGATAAGAGAAATTCGAAGAACGATATGTTCTAGATATGTATGTACTGATATATAATATTTTCAAATATATTAACATAACAAACGCAAAAAATTCGACAAGTAAACCTTCTACTCACTGATATCGGGATTGTTATTTTGATGCGAGGATTAAAGCTTGAATATTCGCTACCTGGAGAAAATGAGAAAATGCGAGGACCGCGACTCGATTGGCAATGCTCAGCAAAGAGTTGAACCAACATTTATTCAGCTTTTATTTTTATCATTTTCTTTACGCGGTTTATTGCCACTTCTAGCGCTCCTGTTACTGACTGCTTTTGCATTTGTTCTCAGAAGTCGAAAGTCTGGAAACGGAATGTGAAATTTTTTCCGACAACAATAATAAAGTAGTGATTTTACGGAGAGATAGAATATTCGTAACATATATCGCAGTATATTTTTATAGCGATAAAAAGTAATCGATGAAGTATATGTATTGCAAAATAATCCTGAAGTAACTTTGCGAAAAAGTATTTTGCAGATTGTAATGAACTTTTATATTTGATTTTTTCTCATTTATCATTTAATTTTAAAAATATATTTATTTTAAATAATTTGATATTATTTGATATGTAACCATTAATTTATATTTTTCTCATAATTTAAATATTAGATATATTTATAATGTATGCATATTATAAATATTTCTTTTAAAATTTTATCTCTTGACATATTATCTGTATTGCGTTCTGAATGAGAATTAAATACATAACGTTATAATTTCTAATTGTGCATGAAATATTTTATATACATAAATCTCGTCAGCAATAAAGTATTGAACAACGAAAGAGTTATATAAATTTCATAAGGTAATATAATTTAATATAAATTTCATAAAATAAAAAATTTCAATGAATCTGGCTACATGTACACTACAGACACATGTACTGAATTCCTATTATCGATATATATTTCACGTAATCTACATTTCTATAATTTAAATTTTAACTTAAAGTATTTTATGAAATAATAAATTTAATATTCCAAGAATTATTTTATTTATAGAAAATAAAATTATTAAAAATATAATGATTAAAAAAAACATGAAATATTATTTAACCAAATAAATTCAATACTTCATGTAATACTTAAGTAATTATTGTTGATATTTCAAAATGCTGGGAATAGTAATATTGATATTCGAGTTCGTGCTTTTGTAATGATTATTACGGAAGTATAATAATTATCGTAATGTAGCAATTATTAAACCACAACCATCATAGCACCTGCACGCTTGAGCAAGCTAACGATATGAACGCGATGCTTCTGCGGTGTCATTCCATGTAGCAATGCAAACATAAGTATTTATTGCCGTTGCTTATACTGTCGTTGCAGCACTGACGATGCATTTTCGCGTTAGTAACTGTGCAGTTGGAAATGCGCAGCATTTTTTTTTATAGTTACAAATATATCAGTAAAAGATTACCATGGCATTATCACAAGATTACCGGTATGAAACAAACATTTATATAAAGACAGTGGAAATAAGAAATGGTTTAATCTAAATACTAGTCATAAATGGAGCTTTTTCAAGATTCAACAAATCAATTAAAATATCTACTATAAAATTATAAAGCATATTGAAAATATAATTAATTATATTTTTTACTTTTAGTTATTTTACATTTTATTTAGTAGATAAGTAATAACATTATACATGGAAAGGATTTTCTTTTAAAATTTACCCTAAAAATATGATAATTGTGTATAATACAATATTTTAAAGATTTTTATCATGTACTTCAGTAAAATTAGTCAAACTTATTTTATATTTTATTGTAATTTTATTAACGAATAAGAGAGATTTACATAAAAATTCTTTAAAATACAATGTTGTCTCATGATTATCATATTTTCAAGTAAACGCTAAGAAAAAAATTCTCTCCGTGTACATACTTTTATTTGCGATTAATAAATTTATAACGATAAATTAATAAATTCATTCCTTATTAGAGATATAGATTCATGGAAATATTCAACATTTTAAAATTATACTGAAAATATAATCGAAACTAAAATCATTAATAACAAAAGTTAAAGCTTAGAGATAAAAGCTCTCATCATTCAAGTTATCTTCGCGGCATATTTTTGAAAAATCGTACGAGGAAAGTTTCTCTTTGCAAAATTATGAATTTTTATATTTTTAAGTAGAGATAAATTAGATGAATTCTTCATTTAAGGGATGCAAAATTAGGAAATATAAGGCAAGAGTATTAGTGGTAGGTAATTACATACAACGTCGATCGAAACTTGTAGATGGCAGATAATATCTACAATTTCTACTTCGCGGCGTAATTTATGCCTTAAATGCGTTTGCTAGGAAGATGTGGTTTGATCTTGTCTTTGTTCTGAGTGACAAGACTGTAATACCCTTCTAAGAAAGATCTGTAGATTTTAAGGCATCTATCATGGACGCATTAATGGGAAAAGAGCGCAGAATAAAGATGAAATAGAAAGAATCTTTATTTTGTTCAATATGTAGTTTCTTTCATTAATTTTAATTTCATTAATTTTTTATTTTACATATATGATATATAATAATTGAAATATCACTGAAAAGTTTATTTAAATAACTAAGAAAGTCAAATAAATTATTAATTAGGGGGAATCGTCAAATAGTAGAATTAAAATTATTGAATGTATCTGACAAAACTTTTTTCATTAATAAAATAAAATAGATATTATTGATATTATGACATTATTAATAAATTGTGCATATTTACTTAAAAATTATTATAATATTGTTAAAAAATTGTTAAAAAATTGTAAGTATTAATAATTTAGCTGTTTGATGTAAAAATTTATAATTAAGAAATGATTACGAGAGATTATATTTTTATTTATTTCTATATTGATTTAATGGTTATTCTTCGTGTTTTCATTTTATTATATATATGTGTGTGTGTGTGTGTGTGTGTGTGTGTGTGTATATATATATATATTTATATATATATATATATATATTTATATATTTATAATAAAAAGAGTTATTCTTTGATAATTCATGTTTTTTTTTGGTAAATCATGTTTTTAATATAATAACATCGATACAATATAGTTATCTTTTACGGTTATATTTTCGGATTAGTGCATGTGTCTTTAATATGATCGATGAGGGTATAAAATAAATCGTCGTGCTTGTGTATAGGATAGCTGTATAAAAATTTGTTCCTATAAGCTCGCATTTCTTTCTATAGCTGCTTAAAAAGTGGCGCATCGATCCTAAAGCGCTGTGATGTAACATGTCTTCATATATATATATCAGTGTCCATAAAATTTATAATATAATTTACACAAATATATATAATTTACATAAATATCTAATCGCAACGTAGGAAATATACATTTAGCTATGATTAACTTGATAAAAAAAAATAAAAAGTATGATGTAATGAAGTATGCTGTTTTGTTTTATAAACTTAAAATTTCTTTTATTGCGTCAATATAATTAAAATATATATACGAATAAAATATATATACGAATATATATACGAAAAGTATTATAAGTTAATTGATTTATATTAATTGATCAAAAAGCGTAAGGACTATCTCGTATTGCATATTGTAGGTATTTCAAAAGACTTTGAACTAACATTTTCAATATAGAGCACTTTGCCATCCCGCTCAAACGTTCGTGTGTTTACTTGGTCAAACGCGAAAATCGAACCGACCTTCAGTGGCAGAAAGCTGTAAAAATCAAACTACAAACGAGTACAGCGTCGAAAAGGAAGCTGAGTTAATAGGATAAACATCGGGGTTACGGGTGCGGCAGGATGCAGAAGGATATTTGCATTTTCTGCCGCTTTTTTCGCACCGTTGCATTTGCTAGCATGGCTTCGATATAACGTCGTGTCGTGCCTTTTCCGCATGTCGGATAAATACAGTGATTTATTCGAAAATGTACGTAAAAATATAGAGCAGCGAATTTTTCTATCGCAAATCTCTTTAAAGAAGTTATGCCTGAAGATTGTCACGCAATCTTTTCGACAATGGATAGGACCCAGATACATAATCTTTATAACTTCGGGACTTGAAGTCCTTTTTTTGTGTTTGAAATTAAGTGGTCTTTGTTTTTTCACACAATTTTATTTTTTATGGTTTTACTTTCCTTTCCTTCTTATTAGAAATTTTTACGCAGAATTAAGACGTTTTTTAATGATTTCAAGATTATTTATGAGCCATTTAGCAATTTTACCTGATATGCTTTTATTAAGTTTAACATAATAATATGTTTAGTTATTATATTTTTAAATCAAGTTCTGGTAAGCAGAAGAGAATCTGACACACATAATACAATAAATCTAGAGCATTGTATAGAAGTTTCCATGCATTTTCTACACACGTGTTGTCCTTGTCTCTGAATATAATAGACCTGACAGCGAGGAGCATAAAGGGTTATTTTACATTTTTAATGACCAAGTATGTCATTTGATGCATTAGCTAGATTCTGTTACATGCATGCAAACTTATGATAGATATTACGACATTTGTCGACTGGATGTCAATTAATCAGCTGAACTAGGTCAAAGACCATTTAGAATGCGTAATTTAATCGGCGCAAGTGACTATTTTTCTTTCTTCTTTTTCTTCTTTTTGTTAAATAAACCGCATCTGAATCAACGTCTCTCTTCTTTTGTAAACGTTGGATGCACAGGTATGTGACATTCGATTTAATTCGATGCCTTCAGAAGAATTGAATAGTAAAAGTTTTGTTAGATTGAAAAATATTTATTTTTCCGTATATGATCAAAAAATAATATTTATATAAGATATTTAAATATATATATATATATATATATATAAATGACAATGAAGATAAATTATATTCATAAAACATTTAAGCGATGTTTAATTAATTATGCATAAAAATGAACTATTGCTTTTGTAAAATTATTTATGTTTTAATAAAAAACTTAAGAAATCTACTTTCTTTCTCTTTCTTTCTTTTTCTCTTTAAATGATTTAATTTCACTTATTTTAAACTTAAAGTTTTAGATTCCTTAAAAGTGATTAGGAGATATTATCTCTGTCATATACATACATGAATATACATTAGGGGTATTCATGTATTCGTTCAATATATGTGTATGTATAATATCTTTCAATTATTCTATTGAAACATTTCTGTTCATATCATATTCATAATTCTATTTATGCTTTCTTATGCAAACTATTATTAACTCTTATCGTGGCATTTGAAACATTGATTTAACATTTATTCTTGTCATTTTTTGACTATTTGGGAGAACTTGTCGATTGCAGCATGTTCATTGTTAGTAGAATGAAAAAAGCCCAGCATGTACATTTGATTGCGCGATAAAGAGATCAATATCACCGAGACCGCGCATTGGTACAAT
This sequence comes from Atta cephalotes, assembly GCF_000143395.1. Lineage (NCBI taxonomy): Eukaryota > Metazoa > Arthropoda > Insecta > Hymenoptera > Formicidae > Atta > Atta cephalotes. The sequence continues at coordinate 7,261,131 of NW_012130070.1, read as the reverse complement.
AGCTGGCTTGTCGGTGCTAACTCAGAGATTAATCAAATAACCGGAATATGTAGCAATAATCGGAGTGTGACGCTGACGAGAAATGGTTTATAATGTTTTGGAGCTTGAATACGATGAATGATCGGGAAGTTGAAGTTCCAATTTATTCAGTTTAATGCTGATTAGTTGTTAGATAGATGTGATGAAATGCTAGAAATATATATCCACGTCCGTCCACCTCATAAACCGAAATAAAAATCTCACCTGCCGGTATTTGAAATTAAAACCAGATGCATGCAAGTTAAATTTAATAAACATATCGGCAATTTAATTTTGATTGTAAATGAAACGAATTTACCGGATGTCTCATCTTAACGTACCGGAAAATCCGATTTTCTGATGCGTTCAAAACAGGTTCGTTTAATGCGGGAGCGCTTCTACCTCTGCATCATATTCTATTTAAATTGGAAATTACATTGCTAATTGTAAGCGCGGCACGTTTTTCGATTTTGTTCTCTAAGTCGATAATCACTTTTGCATAATTTGATCATTACAGTTTTGCAACTTTACTTTGCAAGCAAAATAAGTGCTTCAAATGAGTTTTTTAATTTTTTTAACAATTATTTGCGATAAGTATATAATTACAAACATATAAATAAATTAATTTTAAAACTGTAAGAAGTAGAAATTTGTAAGAAATAGAATTTTTTTTTTATAAAATCTTTTATAATCATTCAAAATCAATAAAGTAACATTTAATTCAAACATAAATTTTAAAATAAATTATTTGTTTATCAGTATACGTTTTTAAAAGTAATTATACTTAAGGACTGTCCAAGAAAAAAACCTTCCCACAAAAACTCACATATCCTCCAAATCACTTTAAAAAAAAAAATAATTTTTTAATTTAGTAGGCTTTGCAATGAATGTAAGAAACGAAACAGTTAGTTTCGTAATCGCTTTGTTCTCAGTTGCAAAATGGCAAGTGAAATAGAAACACGCAAATCCATAATCAAAATTTTTCAAGAATACCCGGAGTGGAGTTTCATCAAAATCACGCGGGAGGCGGGAGTTTGCAGGAAAACGGTTAATAATCATTAGGTGTTTCAAGGAAGACTTGACTATCAACCGTAAAGAAGAATCTGGAAGGAAAAAGGTTTTCAGAGTCCAAAAACAGCGAAGAAAGAGAGCATCCGAGGAAGTGACTGCCATAAAAAGTATGATGGAGGGGATTCCAGAAAAAATTAAAAATTTTTGTCAAAAGTAGTTCTTAAGAATTTTTTAAAATATAGTTTTAATTGTAATTAAAAGACATTTCTAAAATTTCTTGGATTTGCTTTTGAAAATCAATGGTTGGGAGAATATGTGAGTTTTTGTGTGGGAAGGTTTTTTCTTGGACAGTCCTTATTATTATATATTACTTATAAATAAAATTTTTATAAATATTTTATGAAGTTTGTTATAAAACGTGAACGCAATAAGAGATCTATAATAAAAGATTACCTAAACGTTTTCAATTTAAAAAAAGGATAAATTACAAAGCTGATGGATTTATTTTCAGGTTTATACACACACACACACACACACACACACACACACACACACACACACACAC
>NW_012130070.1:7256990-7259517 GCF_000143395.1 Atta cephalotes | reverse complement strand
TAATGTGTGTTGTGTGTGTGTGTGTGTGTATGTGTGTGTGTGTGTGTGTGTGTGTGTGTGTGTGTGTGTGTGTATTAATCCTGTTATTTTTTTTAATTTCTCGTCAAATCGAGTACAGACTTTCTCATAAATATTTACGTTGCTTACGTTTTTGAAACTTTTAAATTCTGTTGAGTTACAGTTATCTTCCATGAAGTATACGATATATGCATTGTATCTGTGAATCTGTTGCGTTAGACGCTCAGAATTATGTGAAATCGTTGAAAATAAATTTGTTCTAAAGAAATACAGCTAGTGAAGTAATTACATATTTTACATAATTTATTTTTTTAAATTTAAAGTTGATGCAAAAAAATACCAATATATTGTATTTATTTTCTTAAGGCGAATTTGCGGAAGTTATTGACATTATTCGCAGGTATTCGAGTAAAACTTTATTTAATGCCCTTTAAAACTTGATAAGACATAAATCTGCGATGCAAAATACAATACATGTGGCGATACATCCATGCAGTTAACGAGAAATTATTAGAAATTAAATAGTTATTAGTTTAAAATTATCTTCATACATAATAATAAAATTTTTTAACGATCTAAAATGATATTTGTTTAATAATATAATATATATTATTTTGAAAATAATATAATATTCTTAAATGCATATACATATTTTATAAATTTTATTTTTGTAATATATATCAAAATAAATTTTAAATGATTATAATTATTTCGTCTATTCTTAAATTTTAACTTCAATTTCAATGTATAATAAAAATGACTTTATTACGTAGGAAGTAAATACCATTACATATATGAGTAAAATTCTATAATTATTTTGGAGCAAGATAAATTCAACTCAAATAACATCTTCCATCTATGCAATTATTGTTAACTAATATATAGGTATAAAAGATAGCGAGATGATAAAGCAATTCGTTTACATCCGTTCGTATAAACATAATCGTAATTACAATCATATCAATGAAAACACAAATAGTAGTTTGATTCATTTTAGTGTTATTAAAGGGCACAGCAGCGTAAATGATCTGATTTTATGATGTGCTATTCTGATTAAATATTTGATTGCTTTCTTCTTTTACAAAATTGGTTATCTCCAATATCATTCTCTCATTAATATATAATTTTATAATGTTCATGATTAATTATTTGTCAGTTTAAAGCATAGAAATTAACGATAAACAGCGTTCATCAATATTTTATGGAAATTTAATTAGCAATGCTTATTATAAATTATTTAAATATTTAAATATAAATTTTTCAAAAAGTAAATATAAAAATATATCTCAACCAACGATACAATTTCATTATCGATTTAATATCCTTTAAATATGCAACTTTCATTGTATATTAAAAATTTGGCAGTAATAATATAAATATAAATACATACATTTAATTTCTAATAATTTCTCGTTAACTGCATGGATGTATCGCCACATGTATTGTATTTTGCATCGCAGATTTATGTCTTATCAAGTTTTAAAGGGCGTTAAATAAAGTTTTACTCGAATACCTGCGAATAATGTCAATAACTTCCGCAAATTCGCCTTTGAAGCATACATCGGCGCTAGCCTTTTTTTGCTGCATAAGTAGCATTAACAATTTTCGTTAAACCCGATATCGCGCAAACGAGTAAGATTTTACAGTTTCACAAGCCAGGCCTACTATGGCTGGAATAGCTCTTTGAAAAAGTTTCCGGCAAAATTCGATATTTCATATCGAATTTTTATAAAAATTTCTATAGTAATGTAATTAAGCGTATAATAAATTCTGCAACAATATTTCATTGCGTTGTGGTTTATGAACTTTAAATTTTCGATTTCCCGATTTTACATTGCACACGATTCGTAAAAATATAATGAAAAGTTACATCGAAACGTCCTCGATTATCTCTTATCTTAGACATAAAGTGTAATTGAAAACAAATATAATAGCTTAATTTTAATTCTTCACTTACAAGCCATTACAACGTCAAAAAATATTATCTTATTTAAATTTGTATATTATATTTCTATATTTAAATTTATATTTCTTTCTACAAGTTGTTACATTTAAATGTGTGTATTTTAATTTACCTTGTGTTATGATATTTATCTTTTGGTTTTAGACTAATCCATATCATAGCCACGATAATAGGCAGTGGATTTAAACATCACATTTTAATAGTATTATGAATATGCAAGTCTCTGATACCTATACTGTTTATTGAATTAGCGCAAGCTTTACAAATGTAAAAGGATGTTTTGTTTTCTTTTAATAATATGTAAATTGTAATTTGCGTTACTATGAGTTCACTAACCATTATAAGAAATAATTTTATTTTATATCAATGACTGTAATAATTGTTAGTAGAGGAACGCTTACACACTATTATAAAAGATCATCGTTTTACATGGAATATACAGGAAGTATCTGAAATAATGTTCACTAATCATATACCATAGTGTTATTCGTAATAAAAAACTGAGTCAAAAAGCCCGCTATCATTTTATAATTTTCGTGAAATTAT
>NW_012130070.1:7243987-7256970 GCF_000143395.1 Atta cephalotes | reverse complement strand
GTGAAATTATAAAATGGTAGAGGGCTTTTTGACTCAGTTTTTTATTTTGTTTTTTTGGTTGCCTAATAAGCAAAATGTTTAAAATCGACGCATAAGATAACTTTAAAATATCTTTAAGAGTTCTTTAAAAAATATCTTCAAAATATTTTACAAGGAACTGAAAGATATCATGAAATTGTTTTATACATCGATTTTAACAATTTTTTTGGCAATCTTTAAAAATTAATATTTTGTTAACTATTGCGAAAATTACAAAATGGTAAAGGATTTAGTTTTTCGACTTAGTTTTTTTAAGAAATAGAATAATTAGTGTACTGTATAATTAGCTTATTTCAGATACATCCTATATATTATCTATATATTACAAATTCTGATAATCTCATTTTAATCTGTTGTGAAAAGATCTGTTTTTTTATTCTTACTACTGAACAGTTGTTGCAACAAGAAATTTTTCTTCGTTATGCTTGAAATGTTCATTGTCTCTAATTATTCTTATCCAATTACTCGCAAAAGTTCTCGTAGTACTTTACGAAATAAGTTTTGGAAGTTTGCCATATCGGATTCTATAGAGCACAAACAGTTTTTGCAAAAACAGTTTTTTATTTTTCTATTTTCCTCCTTTAATCTAAAAGATTAATAACGATTAACTATTGTCATTAAACGATGCGATATTATGTTTTTGTAATAATAGTGTTGGATAAATATAACCGTGGAATAGTATTTTCTTACCGCTGGAAAAAACTCGACAAATGTCTTTAATTAAAGTCTTCCATCGCGAAAGTAATAATAAATAAAGCTCCGTTTTTATAACTGATATCTACTTTTTATTGAACATGTTTGAAAATTGCAAATGTTAAGGAAATTGCAAATACTTGTATGTACCAGAATACCAAAATAAAAGTTCTTTTTTTATTCAGATATATGTGCGTGGTTTTGAATTTAAAACATGCGATCTGTAGGCGTTTGAAATGCTTCTAAAACATTATTTATATTTTAAATATCAAGATCTTATATTTGGATCTTTAGATTTTCAATTATCTCAAATTATTAAATACTCTCAATTATTAAAATATTCTGCAGTAACGAATCCTGACACTTTCTATTTTCTTCCACATGTCCGTCTTTCTCTATAAAATGTTGTAACGCAATATAATTCAATTCATATTAACATCTCAAAATGCCTATCCTTTATAAATTAATTTCAAATACAATTTTCTTTACCATGTTTTATTAATAGTAATTTACTTTTGCAATCACGATTGGACATTTGCAAATTTTATTTCTTTTTTTAGGCGTGAGATTGAACTTATAGGATTTTACGAATGTCGAAAGGGATTTTACGGAATATATGTGGACATTGTATGCGCGAAAATTTATTTTTCCCTCGACGCAGTAGGATTTATTGGCTACCATGATATATCGTGGTATTAAGAACATTTTAATTATGAGGCGACTTTTATCTTTTTCTCATTCCATTTTAGCGAGTTATCTTAATTTGATTTTTGATAAAGAAAAACGAGTTATTAGTTAAATCTGCGATATCTATAGTGATAAATTATAATTTTTTAAAGCAAATAATTCTTTTAGAAGATAATAAATAGACTAAAAATATAATTTAATTTTAGTCCTGTGTGTAAAAGGATATCATATATTTCACAGTGCCATCAATCGTAATCTGTTTCTACTATCCATGCAGAAAGCAAAATAAAGTCAGGATATATCAATTATTTTTCGTATAGTATTATATAAAGTAAACTAAATTAGCACCAAAGCTCTCACGGATACTGTCCCTGCGATCGTTCGTCGCCATAGTAAATGCTTTAATCGGCTTTCATCGTGTTACCGCCCAGCGATTCCGCAATCACGCTGAGCAAATATTCGAACACTTTAATGCGCTAGTCGAGGTTAACTGAAATGGGTAAAGTTACCAATAATCAATAATCCACACGCACTTGGCGACACCATGGCAAGAATCAGTTCCGTTCTGCTTATTATAAGTTAAACGTCACGTTTCTGACAAGTTCGAATAATAAAGAGAAAGAATGAATTTTTTTTTCTATCATATCCTCGTGATACTTTTAAAGCGAATACAAAATATAAAAGAAGGATATAAACAAGGACAGAGGAAATTCTATACGTCAATACTTTGAACAAAGAGTCGTGCTAGAGCTTTATGGTTAAAATCTCATTGTTCAAATAATCAGCCTTGCTCTTTCGATACACCGCGTATCTGTCCGATGTATTCTGACATCTTCCAGCTTTTATTTTATTTTATTTTTCTAATCTGAAACATTTATTTCAAATAATTATTATTAACTTAATTTTTAAGATTTTTTAATAAAAAAATTTTTCTAATGAAATCGTTCATTAAATTATTATGAAATTATTTAAAATTTTTTAAAGAAGAAACATTTTTCAATTCTTTCCGAGAATGTCATTTCTTCCAATTGTTGAGAAATTAATAAATCAATTAATAAATCATTTTTTAAAATTGTAAATAATATATACTCTTTTTCATATTTATATTCGTAAATTTCTAAATTGTAGAATTATTTATAATTATTGAATTATTTTTATTAGATGTGTATGTTTATATATAGTTTCTGAAGTTCTTCTTATTTTATCATTTATTAATTTTTATTAATATAAAGAAATTAAAGGATATTTATTATAAAATAATGTATAAATGGTTTCTCTTCTCTTCTCTTCTCTTCTCTCTCTCTCTTCTCTCTCTCTCTCTCTCTCTCTCTCTCTCTCTCTCTCCCTTTCTCTCTTAAAAAATTTTTTGATCAATTAGAATAAAGAATTGTACATATATATTTCCTTTTTCTTTTGCATGTACTTATATACAAAACAGCATTACAAAAGCATTAGTTACTTTTATTTTTAAATATCACTTTACACAATATATTTTTTATAATACAATTTCTATAATCATTATCTTTTACTACCGGCTTAAAAATGTAAGACTTTTATATCTTTATTTAAAATTATTGAGCAGCTAAAGGTATCATTTAGAAGCTCGCAGAAGTGCGATTTAACATTTGCAACTAGGTCATCCATATAGCAGGTCGAGATTTCTTATCCACTGTAATCTTCATAGCATCTCTTTTTTTAAGTAACTCGGAATAATGGGAAAGTTCGTTATTTTTTATGCTTGATAATAGTTAAAACTGTTTCTTTTTGCAGTAACTTTTGATATGGACTTGTATTGAGTTAGATATGTAACTTTGGATTATAAGTTTGTTGAAGTTGAGATATTAATCTGCCAGCAGTAATGTTGCATATGCTCTAATATGCTTGCCATAATTTCAAGTGGAAAATTTTTGTTTGTACGACGTTATAAAGCCGAAATTTTATAACGTCAAAAATAAAAATTTCTGATTAATTTTTAATACGTTTTATTTTTGTGTAACATTTAATTATTATTTTATATTTTACTTGTAATTATAAGTTCGCATTTAAATTTAATAATGCATATTAATTTTAAACATATGCATAGAAAACAACTTTATAAATTGTATCTTTCTAAAAGCAATTTTTAGAAGCTATGAACTTTTATTTGTTTATTCTATTTCAAATGTATGAAACATTCACTCATAATTTTATTCAATAAAATTATTATAAATTTGATAACATACATTTTTATAATAATAGTTTATTGGCTATAATATTGTGTTTTACATGTGACTACGAATTGTGTATCTTAAGCAAATTACGCGATGTCCATCGCAAGCGTTTCGCATCGTACATTCAAAGGAGGCGGAAATTTTCCGGTGTTCTCCTATAACTCGCCCGGCATGTGTATAAGGTTTCGTAACAGCAACCGACAAAGTTCCTGAGTATTAAGAGCATGCGACTCAAGAATGCGTTGGCATATTCGTTGTGGTGTTACATGCGGGAGACTAGCTTTCTTACAAGCATGGCTTTTGGACTAGGAATGCATGAGAATGTGTCATCGTAAATCTGCGAAACTGTGATCAGAGTATAGAACTCGAATAAACGACAGGAACAATATATATAGTCGAATCTCGCGTTGCGTCACTTCCTTCATTCACTTATGAATATTCGGCAGTCCTGACAGAACAAACACCGCTGCGCGAATAGTCGACGAACAACGGAAATTAAATTTATCTAACGATCCTCAGAATTTGTGAGCGACCCAGATATAAATCTGAGTTTAATTTTTTGGCCTATTTCTTTGTGTGTCCATTACATCGAATGAGAATTTGAATTAACTTTGATATAATTTACTTTTATTAATTTTATTTCTTCATTTCTGGAGAACACAAATATTTTTTTGCAGTTCAACAATCTTGCAATTTGCATGTAGAATATAAATGACAGGAGAGAATTCAGATTTACTGTATTTTTTATTCAAAAAATGTAATATTATATTTTTACCATGTTTTATAAAAATTTGTTTTATTTTATAGTATAAATATTAAAAAATGTTATTACTTTGGGAGAGAAAGTAACGTTATAGTGAAATCGGTGATAGTTCCCGCGATAGTGTCATTAATTTCGGACATTAATCTCATGCAATCCGTCTCCGGTTAATTATTAGTTCCGTGAAACTTCATCTACAAATTAATTCAGATGCAAACATCTCTAACGGAAATAGGAGTGAATTTTGATGTACGATACCAAATGCCAAAATAACGCCATTTTTTTGTTATATACAATTTTTTAAGATTCAAAAAGTTTTTTCTTAATAAAAACGTGACAAATATAAAATCTCTTAATAATTTCTTAATGTTCTTTTACTTGATAATCTTTTTCATTTTTTTGAGGAAATTACATTATAAACAATATAGATTTATTTATAAATATTTTAACTCTGTTATATTTATTCATATTTTTATTTATGTAAATTTATGAATCCTATCCTATAAATAGAAAAGTATGCATCATTTAATACATGCAGAAGGATATTTATCGAATTATCTTTAAAAAAAAAATCTAAGAAGCATTAATAGGTGAGATACAATGAAGTATTACAAAGAAAAATTTTATATTTTTTACTAATTATTTAAATTTTAAATCTTAATCTTAATCTTTAAAAACGATATATGACAATAATGGATAAATTTAGTTTGATCATAATATTGCCGTATTATGACAATGCAAGCAAAAGATCAATTGCAGTCTTTACATGAGTTAACTGTAGCTACAATCTTCAATACATCGCATCGTTGGCAGGCGGATATCAAAGGCTCAGAACGAGATTTCCATTTGGGAGGGCTAAACGGAAATTGGACATGCGTGAATACACGTGGCCTGCCAGCTGAAAGCTCTCTCCTTAAGCTCAATGTGAAAATATCGATGCGGAATACATCGAATGGTCGAGTAAAGCCTGACCGAGAATGCATTCGCTCTACTAGGTGCATGACGTAGCGTGAAGGGACGAGATAAGAAGCATATTCCGATATATATTGCGAAGCACTTTATATTGTGCATTGTGAGAGCTTATTTCCTTAACACTTGTTTGAGATTGAAAATATTTGTATATTCTTTCGCAAAATTGACCGAACCATTATTTTAAAAGCAATGTGAATTCTTCAAATCCTTTTATTTTAACACCTAATACATTCCATTTTCAAAGGCATTAAAGAATTAATGCCAAGAACTTTTTGAAATATTTCCAGAAAAACATAAAGAATTAAAAATAATTTGCATTTTTATGAAAGAACCTTTTTTCCTTTACCTTTTTTCGAAATGTCAGAATTATCTACTTAGACAGAGTTATCTACTTTAGACTTATATAGATTTCTAATGCACCATTAACGAATCTAGCATTAAGCTATATAAGGAAATATTAAGTTAGTTATTCATATTTTACGAAGTCACAAATACAACAAAAATAACTTTATCATCAGCGTCATCGTGACATAGTGAAGAACATGAAAATTTTTGCCGAGTATAAAAATGAAGAATGCAAATCGCATCGAATACCCACTGACAAATTGCATTAAGTCTCTCCGAGAAAGCTCATTAAATTCTACGTAATCTGATTCTCGACACGTCAGTCGGCAGCTGAGCTTTACGCTCGCGAATTAACGCAGTCGGATTGCATTTCAGTGATGAGATCGATCTTTCATTTTCATAACGTTCATGCATGTGCACCGAGAAGAGAACTAGCGTTTTTTCATTGGCAGAACTAATATGCATTCAATGCACATTAAAGCCGTTGTAAGCTAATCTAATCTGAATGTAAAAACGAGATATTCCAATTGATAAAATACTTAATGTATATTTTATCAAATAGTATAATCAAATATATTGAGAATTTCGTAGTTTAACTCGATTCTGTATTTTTATTAAACATATATTTTTATTAAACATATATTTTACGTCAATTTGTGTACAATAGCTTTGAAGTGTACTGAGTGTGCACCAGTTCTGTCAATGAAAAACATTATAAGTTGTCACACGCGTAATTTTTAACTAATTTAATTTTTAATTTTTAACCGGTTCTGTATATTAATATGAGTTAATATTAGCACAATAATGGTACAGTCAGTCATATATATTCTGGAAATATGTACGATAGGTATATAACGTAGTAATACGCTAGCAGATGAATTGATATGTAAAATAGAAGTTGGTCTTTTTCATATAACATTAAAATTTAATTATTCTTATGTTCTCGAGATATATGGGAAATACGATTGTATTTTATATATATTATATTATATTATATTTTATATTGGTTGCGCAAAAGTTTTAATTTTACAATAGCCGTGTCTAACAGACTCAAAATAAAAAGTAAAAACTTATTATTTTAACATATTTTGAATAAAGATTAAAATGATATGAAGAGTATATAAATATATTTATATACTTAAATTATATTTACTAAAGAAAAGAGAAGCAGAAATTTTTAAGTAGATTATCTGTATGACAAATTGATACTCAATTTTTTATGATAAAATGATATATGTGTTATATATATGTATATATAGAATGAATTTTATATGCACTACATGTATATACATATAAAATAGATTTTACATGTAAAAGAAATCTTGGCAGATAGAATTTTTGTCCGAAAATGCATCGTAGAATTAATCCTCAGCATCGAACTTTTTTCTATCACCGAGATAAAAGCCGAAGCAGAGAGCTGACGAATTTTTTCCGATTGTTCGCTTAAACAAGATATATCACTATAGTTCAAATGGGAGGAGATGGCCACAAAAATGTCCATATTCCAGCATAGTCTTTCATCGACAATGATTCCAACTTTTTCATCAATTATTGCGGCTTACTCGACATCACAATCGTGATCATAAAAATAATAAGTGTTATGTGAATTATTTTTATCATTTACAATGCCGAGCGGAAATATTAGTATAAAGTGTTTGAATGAATTTTTTTCTTGGAGAACAACAAGTAACTTTTTTTATAGCCTTTTACTTTATATATTTTTTTGTATTGTATCGAAAATTTTTTATATTAAAGATCTTATTACACTATAGCGCAAGCTATTTTCTTAGCCAACCGTGAGATTACGGATATTTTTCGTAAAAAGATTCATTTGGCAGCGGCGAGATGAAATATGAAAGTAATTAGTGAAACTCTTTCTGTATGGCGGAAATGCAAGCAATTAGAATTGGATAAGCGGAAATAAAAAAGCTTCCGATGTACGTCCGTAAAAGCACGGATGCTACACGAATTAATCAGTGAGAACGCCATTTACAAACAAAGATATATAACATTGATGCGTTACAAAGTTTATTTATTCAATTTAACATTTTACCAAAGAACATTTAGTAGCAGTAACTACAGTCGAGTTTCTATATTGTTTACTCTTTGCTTCGCTATTGTTTACTATTACTTCTCTTCATCTGGATTGGTTTTCTACTGTGCTATTTGTATAATCATATGATCATATACGAAATGAGGAAGCTCACTCAAAATTAATTTTATTATAATTTTTATATAATTTCTTAAATTATGAATTATTTTATATATGATTTATATATAATATATAAAATATTTCTAGAAATGTCACATAATAAGGTAATTTTTATAAAAATATATGTCTTAGAAACTTTAAGGTGATAAGATTTTCGATGAAAAGGAAAACTTCTTAATATTAGCCCAATTCTCAGTTTAGTGAAAGATCTTTGAAAGATTCCTTGAAAGATCACTCAGTTCTTGATACTCAGTAACATAAATCACGCTATACAAACTTCTTACTTTCTTAAATAATGAATTTTTAGGATTACAACGATGAACTACATTCATGGTAAAAGTTTATGTAACTAAAAGTTTGTGTAACTATTATAGATATTATATTATAACTGAGCAAATATGCCTCAAACAAAGGATCACGTTAATAAAGTCAAATAAAAAGTATTTGTAAAATTCTCGCAAACAAGTTTAAAGAAAAAAATAATTTTATAGAAAAATCAGATAACTTTTAAATTACAACAAGTACTTTTAAATTACAAGTATTTGAAGTTTTTAGCAAAATTAGTAGTTTAAATTTTCATTTAACAGAATGTAATATTAAGTGTTGATTTTTAATTTTAATTTAATTCTTTATGTAAAAATTAATGTTATATGTAAAATTTCTATTTTTTCAAAGATTATTAAAGTATGTAATATAAATTCATTAAGTATATTCAACTCGCGTGAATAAATTTATAACGTCCTCGTTAAGAATATCTTTTTTATTTGAAAGTAAACAATTGACAAGCATCATGCTATTGAAAATAAAATAAAATAAAATAAATCTTATTCTGCCAGGTGTTTATTTGCATATAACTTAATAGTATTAATTCGAAAGTTATCCTTTATGCAACAAGTTGACTGTAGTAATCCTGAATTAGGAGATAAGAAACGCGATCATGTTTTGGTACTTTAAAATAAATATCTTTTCGTTGAATCCGGGTTACTGTTTTGACTTTTCCTAAATGAAGTTGCAAGTGATATATACCATCCGGTAAATACATCGCTGAGAAACTCGCATGTTCTGTAGTAAAGTTTAGACACGGTGCTATACACAATATGTACAACGCGACGCTACGGGGTGCGATATCATTTCGCGGCTTTTCGCAGTGAAACTTCATGAGCTCGTTAATTCTTCCGCCATGATATAACTAATTACGAAACTAATACTATGCAGAAGGGCCAGAACAGCACACCTGAATGCCTAATTAGAAAAGTTTAGACTAGTTCGACCGTGACTAAAACTGGCTAACTTAATATAAAGAAGATTCAAGCATAGCTGGCAAGACTTAAATCGTTGCTACTTGATGCCGATAATTAAGCTTGTGCGTTACGTGCTACAGCCTTTAGATTAGCATTATTGATTAATTTAAACTATTACTTTGAAACAAAAGATTAATAGAGCGTAAATCAGATCAAAGGATTGAAACTGCGCAAAGAAATATAAAGAGAGCTAATGATAATAAAAAAATTTGTGTAGTTAATCATTTACTCAATCATTCAATATATATAAATATAATATTACCGATATTATTAATGTATATAAATTGAAAGTATGTTCCGTGAGAAATGTTTTATTATTTTTTATTTGTACATATATGTCGTAATAAATTATTTTTCTTTTATTTTATAATTAAAGATTATTAAACATTATTAAACATTATTATTCTTTACATTCCGTCTCCTTTGCATATCTGTCATGTGTTGTAAATTTATTCAGTGCATTATCAAAAGCGTTTATGTATTACATCAGGATGACACACTCATTTAAAGTTAACTACGATGCTTGAATTAACGTCAGTTACGAAAATTGAGGATATAGGACGATATATTATGCCACTTAATAATTAGTGTCTCTTGTCATCGTGTTACATGGGATGAAAATAGCTTTGCAATTTGTCTTGCCAGAATTTTGGGAGAGTGTACGTTTGTAATTATCAGCCATATTTAGATCTACAGTGGTAAAAACTCCGTTTGTCTCGACGGTCTGCCCATTCGTAGTCGTTATGTACAACGTAATTATGCGTGATATAATAACTCACAATTAGTTCACACGTTGGAATCACGGAAATCCTCGGTACATATATCGCTTTAATGTATTGCGCTATCTTGGTGTACTGTAGGGAATATATTATACGTTTGATTTTTTTGTTTATCTGTCATAGTAGCCTCTGTTCAACGATATACTAGAAAAAGAAATATGTATTAAATGGTATAAGAATTGTAGTTGAAGTTAATCTTGTTCTATTTAACTTTAAGCGGTTTTTTATTTAAAATATTTTTTTATCCGTGTCACATTTATTTAATTTAATCCCTACAGAATATATTTTCTTTAAATTTTAACGGCGAAGATTCAAAGCAAATGTATTATATTATAAAGCAAATGTATTGTATTATTTGACACGTCGCGTCGTTGGAAGTATATCGATTAAATGTATCATGGAATAATTTTGCACATAACAGTTGTAAATAAATTCACGTTTAACATGTATTTTATCTCCACTGGAAAATTAATTGTTCATGACTAAATAAAATCCAATAGAACGTTATTACGAGAACTGAAATCAAGGGACAAATTCGTGTTACACGATTCGAAATTAAAGTTTTCTAATTTTCGGGAGATAATGTGAAAATTTCCGTGGAACCATTTATTACGTCAGTGAACAGTTTCAAGTTTACACGAGAAATGTACACCATTTAAGCAGCAGTAAACTCGTAATCGATGCGTACGTAGTCTCCTACTATGAAAGTGGTTTTAACTTCCTTCGGCACTCAGTTCGTACTATCGTGGACAGGTTGCGAGATTTAGCAAGAAATTTCGTGGCTTCGTAATGCTGCAGAATGTTTTGCCATTGCGGTGTGCTATGCCTTGTTTTTACTTGTTAACTGATCGTTGATGCACACGAGGTCGCGGAGTCCGTCTTCATGTTTAATGAGACTACATTCGCGTGTTAATTGCTTGTAGTTGACTGTTCCTGCAGATATTTACGTGACCTGCAAGACAACTTGCGTTTCACACAAGATATTCTTGTAAATTGTCGTTACCGACAATTTATGTAAATTGCTCGAGTAATTCAAACAATTTGAACTGTATTGTTGAGTTATTCGATTAGTATTACTTTGCGAAGGGGAGTATATGGAAATTAAAATATAGCATAAATATTAAATAATATAATAACTAGTACTATATCTTATTAATATTTCTTATTAAGTAATACAATAAAATTGATACAAAAAAATGATTTTTTTAAATCATTAAATATGCACTGTGTAATAAGATTTATGTTTAATATAACTCTATGTTTGAATATTTATATAAAAAGATTCTAATTCTTCTATTTATGTTAACATATGTATATGAAATGTCAAGAGAATACATAAGTAACTACTTGTTCGTTCGTAAATAAAGAAACTCTGGGTCTTAGGAGAATACATTAAATATTTATAAATGTAAACAAATCTGTGTCAAAAATACGGCGCTAACATCATTGAGGCTAAAATCAGATTTCTACTTTTTTGCACTTAACCAACATGATTATGGCTTTAATAGTAAATGAGTGTTAATGTGGATGTACTTGAATTTTTAATTGATTATTCCCATCGCACTTCACAAATAATAAAATTATACACGTTATCGAAGAGTTTGAAAGTTATACCAAACTTACGGAAAGCAGTAGCATAAAGTTAGTACGTGCACAAAATCGCTTTTAAAATCGAATATATTTTTCCTATGGGACTTTTCGAAAAGTATCATCACTTAAGGACGCTTAAAAAGAAAAAATCTGTTAATAACTTTTCATAAATCTTCTCAAAATAAAAGAATTATGCGTATGTGAATTATTAACTCTTAGCGCGCCGCTAATTTAAATTCGTGATTTTTGAAGAAATGGAATCAAATAATGAACAAAATTTTTCAGGCGGATTTTAAAAAATAATATTAGCATAAAATATTTAAATTGCAATTTTATTTTATTATGTTGTTAATACATCAACAAATGCATTATAAAGAATTTCATGAAGTTGTATTTCAACTAGTTGAAAAGAGAATTCACAAGAGAATGCAGTTTCTAACATCTTTAAGAAATGTTTGGGACTGAATGAAAAATTGTCGAGATTATCTAGTTGAGAACCACCCAAGTAAAAGTTTTAAGTGTGACAAAAATGCGAACTTCTATCGTAGAAGTGATGGAGTTACAATCGCTCAATTGCCTTGTAAAGTTACTAATATTGACTTTTTTACTTTTATTCTATATAGCTACTTTAAATTATTTTATTGAAGAAAAATCATTTTATTTTGAAACTATCTATCTCGTAAAATTTTATATATTCAATTTATATGTATTGAAATCGTATCAGCTGTGTAGTGATAGTAGTGTCTTTAATAATTCAAAATTATACAATGAAAGAATAAAGTAATCAAACTTAAATTAATATGTATCTATTATTAGAATAGTATAATTAATTCTTAATTAATAAAAATAACTTTATGCCACATTGCGAATTATCCTAATATATTCCTAAACTCGACGTGAAAATTGCTTGTAACTTAATTCCAAAAAGTACGTGTTTTGAAACTTTTGAACTTAATAAAAAAAAAAAAGAAAAAAATACTCGCGCGCGACACAAGAAATCTATATGGTGCGAAATTGTAAATCGAAAAAATTCTCATGGCTGTCACTAGGCGATTTCGAGCGCTAATTTAGGAAATTGCGGACTGGATGAGAAAAAGGCGATAAAAGTCGTGCGCTTTCTATCTATTTGAATACTGTTACCGACCAATTTCCTCTCTTGTTCACTCTCTTTGTTCGAGCTGACTATTAACACCGTAGAATGAAAATCAAATTCTGGTGCAAACATTGAGCGAAACTCGATTTTCTCGGCTCAGCTCGTCTCTGTTTCCCATATCACCGTTTAAATATATATATATATATATATACATATATATATATGTATATATATTGTATATGTATATATATATATATATATATATATATATATATATACACACACACACACACACACACACA
>NW_012130070.1:7239562-7242062 GCF_000143395.1 Atta cephalotes | reverse complement strand
GACGATATCGGCTGTAGATCTTACTGAATGTATTATTGCAACAAAAAAATAGAAATTCAATACTCTTTTCTTATCTTAATTTAATTTTCTTTTCTTATCTTTAATTTGAAGAGAGAAAATAAATGTAAAATGTTATTTTTTTCTCGTAAGATAAGGAATTATCTTTTTGTTATCTAAGAAATTAATACAAATAGAAATCAAAGTCTTCTCATTAACTAAGACATTAAATAGATGCTATGTGTCATTTTAGTATTAAAAAAAATGTATATGTATATATATATATATGATATTCTTTTTACTTTAATATATAATATGATTTCGTAAAAAATTGCCATTTCTCAATATCAATCAAGTTTGGACTATGAACAGCTCGAAATCCGGATTGGCCGTTATGGGTCACAGAAACTATTATTTGTCCATTTAACTCGCGGATCACTGGCCATGCCGGGTCT
Organism: Atta cephalotes; assembly: GCF_000143395.1. NCBI lineage: Eukaryota > Metazoa > Arthropoda > Insecta > Hymenoptera > Formicidae > Atta > Atta cephalotes. The sequence continues at coordinate 7,241,610 of NW_012130070.1, read as the reverse complement.
CGTTTTCTGGCCGAGAAATTTTAATTAAACGATCTGCTATGTGCGCTTGCCAAGTAAACAGTCTCGAAAAAATTTTTCAATTTAGAAACTTGTTCAAGGACTTAATTCTCAGTTTCATAGTTGCGGCAATCAAACGCAAATAGAAGTTCTATGTTTTATGTTATCAGGCTTTCGTACGTTAATTGTCTATCACAGATGTGAGCAAAGCTTAACCAATTCAGGAAAATTGGGTCTCGGAGAGTATTCGTACCTTGTAAGCACAGCTTCCCAGATTTACTCTGGGTAATTCTATTCTTGTTAATCGAATTATTCTAATTATTCCTTTTCTCCTTTTTTATGTCATAAAATTTACATTATTATTTCAATTTATTTTTGTAAATTTTTGTTTTAGTTTTTGTTTGGAAAGTAATGAAAAAATGTAGTACTTTAAGTAGAGTATGCACGCATAATATTTTCCTAATTATTATAAAAGTATCATATGCATAATAGTTAGAAATATAAAGTTAACAAATATTTAAAGAAAATAAAAATATTACGAATAGTGATTGAGATAAAATTTTATTTTTAGATCAAAGCAAATTTTACATTTTTGCGAAAGAAAACAATTTTTATATTTTTTTACCGTTCAATTTATAGATTTATCTTAGTACAAACAAACCAATTTATCATTTGTGTTTCAATTTCGATATTTTATTACATTCAAAAATTCTGCTTAAGCGACAATACCAGATTATTTTACAGTACCTCCATAAGTTTGGGAACACCCTTTTGCAGAAAAGCCATTATATGATAGCGATCTATACATGTTTTTGGTTAAATATTTCGTAAGACGTTTAAATGACGATAAACAATTATCTAGAACACCTATAAGCTTGTATATGCTGAAAATATGTTGGACAATTATTATTTCACAGCATCGAAGCGCTCAAAATTGAATTTCGCGCTTTGGTCTATTGTTTATATGTATATTGTCACTTGTTTTGCAACGTCGCACTTGTGTTCGTTATATATACACAGATTATTTAATTGTAGTTTAACCGTTTCTATAAAAGTGATGAACTATTTGAATTGCAAGTTGACTCCGTAAAAATTGTAAAATGGCTTTGAAGAATCAAAGTTTGTATGAATCGCATTTTAATTATAATTCCATATTTTAATAGCATGTTATTAAATCTTTTATTCCATTTTAATAGCATGTTATTAAATCTTTAATTGAAAAAGACGAAATAAAAATATGTACGTTATTTATAACGTACATACGTATATACTTTTATTTTATCTTTTTTTAATTAAATAATTATTTACAAATTTGTAAAACATAAGGTTGTTTCCAAACTTATAGAGATATACTGTATATAACAAATACAATAATAACAATTTTAGTATAAAGCTTTAAACGTTTACAATAAAAAGGAACAAAGAAACGAAGAGAGAGAGAGAGAGAGAGAGAGAGAGAGATTCAATTTAACAAAAATTTGTGAAAGTTCACAAAAATAAAGTGTTGTTAGGCTGCAATAAATATTTACTCTCATGACTTTAATTTCAACATTTAGGAGACGGGCTTGCATTTTACATAAAATTTCATCTCCCAAATATTTTTGCGTGGCCATCCGTTGGGAGAACTTAGCAAAAGCGCACACGTTCCCACGATGTGCCTTTGCGGCGCTTTGCATTTAAAATTTACAGATATCTCTCAGAGGAATATTTCATGACGAAGTCGAATTTAGGAATAAAATCGATAAATTTGAACAAATGCACTTACTTAACTTCATAAACGTAAATGTAAAGTAATTTGTGACAGAATCATTTATCTTTATAGAATTGTTACGTCAATAGATAAATAATAATTTTAGTATAGTTTTATAATATAATTCAGTATAATTATATATAATTCTTATAAATGAATTGTATATATATATATATATATATATATATATATATATATATATTNTTATAATAGTAGTAATATATATAATAATATTATATATTATTATATACAGANAATAAAAGTAAGTAGATATATATAATATTATTATTTCTATTATTCT
>NW_012130070.1:7226344-7239542 GCF_000143395.1 Atta cephalotes | reverse complement strand
ACTTACTTAACTTACATAAACCTAATAAGTAAAGTAAGTTTAGTTAGTACGAAGAACGAATTATTATTATTATATATAGTTACTATANAATAATATTATATATTATATATATATATATATATATATATATATATATATATATATATATATATATATATATATATATATATATATATATATTTGCTTATAAAAGTGTAAGTAAATTACATGAATAAATAATTTATAACATATTTTATTATACAAGCATAAAAAAGTACTGGACATATCGAATATATTATTTGCTTATATCTTATATATCTTATACATCTAGTTGTTAAACTCTCTTGAAAAAATATTATTATTTTTATTAAGTATTTAAGATAATAATAATGTTATTTATGATTTAAATAAAAATAATAAAATTATTTTTTTTAATATTAATCTAAAATTTTTTAATGCAACATGAGATAAATAATATTAAGGATCTTTATTTTAGATATTATTTTAGAATCGCATATGTGAGAAACACAATCAATACTAAAAATTTAAAATGCCTATTATGATCGAAGCTGGATCTTCATTGCTTTAAATAATTCAATCTTGAATTACTAATATACACTATATATGACACTATGATGATCTTGAATTATTAATATACACTAATAAATTTATTGCAAAAAATATTACCTCGACTGGGACTTGAACGGATCTCTTGTATTCCGTACGAGCGTTCTACGCCATTAGACAATAAATTTATTAATAATTTCAACATATTAACATTTTTATAATATAATGCTTGATGATAGCATCAAATTATTAAAATTGTTTGTCAATTTATTTTTGCGATTACTAGAGTAATTTTAATTGCATTTATAAGTCCGGAAAAACAATTCGGCGCGCAATTCGAAAAGACTACAATATATATGCAAATAGATATATAGTGTATATTAGTAATTCAAAATTGAATTATTTAAAGCAATGAAGATCTATCTTCGACCATAATAGGCATTTAAAATTTCTAGTATTGATGAAATAAATGTTTCATGCAAATAATATGAATTAAATCAATATATTTAAATATTTAAATATTTATTAATTAATCAATTCCATTAATTATGTTTTTCTTTACTCTATGTTATTTTAATTATGAAATTATAACAAACTGTCGCTAATAATTTGAAAAGAACATTAGTCCTAATTTCTTTATTATTTCGGTCTTTCTAATTTCCCAAACTTTGATGAAGAAATGTGAGTATTGAGTTCTCTTTGACGCTCTCCAATCTAATGATATTCAATATCGAAAGCGTGGAGGAACTCTGCATCCAGGGTAGCAAAAAGCTAAGACAAACTTTCTCAGTGTCTGACGTTACTTAGTGCCGCATTTGTTTCGTGTAAGGATACGTACATGTGCACCGGAAATCGATCAGAATTTATCTCACTTTGTTGTAGATGTTATCGCTACTTCGTTCAACATGATACGGCGCGTTTCACATTGCTGTGTATCGAATTATATATTTGATTCGCCAATTATGTACAGATAATACGCTTTTTTTCCTAAATTAATAAATGAATTTGTATATAAATATTGTTAATTTAAATTACAGATGGATTTCTGTGAATATTGTTATATATGTGAATTCGCTGTATTGTATAATCTAAATGTATATATAAAAATATATATATATAAAACTAGAATTTGTTGGCAATATAATTTTTTTTATGAAAGAGAAAATAGAAAGAAAAGGAAAAAGATGATATTTATAATTAATATAAAATTATAAAGAAAAATGAAAATATAAATAGAGAAGAAAAGATTTAAATCTCTTTAAATTTTAAAGAAATTTATAAAAAAGTTAGTTTTACAGCCTAATTTTACGAAAATTAGAAATATCAATTGCACCTGTATTTGCAATTGCAATTGTATACATACAGTATACTTAATTTAATTTCGCTTTTCGTTAAAGCATATGATAATGTAATAAAACGCTTACTGCCTTATTGCAAATCGTATAAGCAAATATTATACATTGTATTTATAAATATATTTGGAAATTCTATAAAATAGCTTGTTTTAAATTAAAAGGAATAAAAAATTATTTTTATTAAATCAAGTGTTTGAGTTTCTGAACTGTTTAGTAAGACACTATAATTATTTAAAAAATTTAATTACATAATTAAAAACATTTAATTATTACATTTAATTAAAAATATTGCATTTATATTTTTACTATTAAATTTATACGTCATATATTAGAGATATTGACGTAATATAGACAATTGAGATTCTAATTAGTTCAATATTATACAGTTGCAGATGCGGAATATATTAACATTGCTGATTTTGTATCTTGTTTCATATTCGATATTGAAGCGTACGTGTGTTTGAAATTATTGTATCTACATTGCTTCAGGCTGTGATCATAGCTAACACAGTATGCGAACAGAAACATAAGATTTATGAAACATTTATTTTCTGTAAGATATATTTGTTTTCACAGAAAGAATTTTATCTTTTGAAAAATTCTTATACTTCTTGTAATAATAATGCCCATTCATCATCTTCTTTAGCACGTTCTTCCTACATTAATGCAATATTTGCATTTCCCATGAGTTTGATCTCAATAATAATAGTATGAAATTTAGCGAGGTTTATATTGAAGAAATGAGAAAATAAAGATTATTTTGTGAGTTTCTAAATATGCAATGCAATATCGAAATAAATAATATCTTAAAGTATAATAACAATATTAATTACTTAATAATTAATTATTAGTATAATTAGTTATTATTAGCAATGAATGAAAACGGTGATAATCCGCCAATCTTTAAATTATTATTATCACTTTTATATAATGAGAGTTATTAATAAGTTGTAAGATTTAAGATAATATCAGAGAGAGAAATATGAAAAATAATGATATTATATTAGAAATGAGATTTTATTGCTATGTTTAATATAATACACTTTTAAAAGATTAAATATAATTTGGACATGAGTCAGAATTTTATATAATGAAAATTAGCTCTAGGAATTAGCGCAAATCGCAAGTGTCAATACGAAACAAAAAACTTGTAATATATCTAGAATAGATGATGAGAAAGGTTATATTTTTAATAAAATTAAAATTCTTGTAGAAATAATTTCGCAAAAATCGATGCATCTGCTAATTATGTTTATCTTCCTCAATGCAATTATCATATACCGAGACAGTTATTTACATTATTTTTTTAACACAATTGATTCATTAAAATTTTTTTTTATTTTGATTTTTTTTCACATTTTTAAAATTACCGAATTTATAAGATAATATTCATAAACCAATAATTATATATTAGGTGTGGGAAAAAGTTCGTGACATTTTTCCCGTTAGATGACATTAAAAAAACGCCATGAACTTTTTCCCTAATATGTAAATATAATAATTACATTGATAAATTTATATTTATAATACTGCTAGTTATCGAATTTGAATTTCGGCTAGTTATTGAGTATGCATATTATTGTCTGCTATCGAATTACTAATTATTAGCAGATTATCAAATTATCAAATATGGTTGCTTGTATCCATGTATTTATACATCCGTAATTGGTACATAAACTAGTACTTTCCAAATCTGTATATCTCTATAACACATCTCATAAAATTAAAAAAAATAAAATATTACTATTTTATATTATAACAATTTCTTTTTAACTTATAATTTTGATCCATTCAATATTAAATCGCTGTCGTTGTACTTTCAAGCTTTGTTCGCCCAACAGTTAATTCTTTTTATATTCATATTATTCAAACGTTCAGCTCTTCGAAAGGGCCGTGAATTGCCCGTAACCTTTTTCTCTCTGAACCGTTTTAGATAGCCGTCTATCCGTTTTCTCAATTAAGAAAGGGAAAATGTTAAACACAATCTTTTATGTTACATTTTTATAAAATGATATATTATATATATAATTTTCTATAAAAAAAATTTGATAATATTTGACTTATAATTTTTTGATTGAATTTTTTTATTTACAAAAGATTAAAATTCTTAAAATACAGAAGTATTTTAAGAATTCTTTGAAATTGACTTTTTTAATAAAATTTTCTCTGCATATATTACATTAATCGCATATTTTAGTATAACAATATAGCGTACATTTCACTTGTATTTAGAATTTTAAGTTGATACGTTGTTACTGTAATCAATTTTAGGTGATATAGAATGTGTATGCAATTGAGTTGCAACAGAATAGAAGCCAGAAAGTAATTTTCTGTAATATTAGTTTTCAATATTATACGTCGTAATAGCGTGTAATCTATCAGTAGCTTTATCACATCTCGAATATACTATGCGTAATGAAGATTGTATTGTGATTACACTTTGGGTGTATATATAGCTTTACATGAGCTCTATTTGAATTGTACTCTTAAATTAATAATACTATATCTGAATTCTTTGAGTATTGTGTTTTATAATTTATTTTATCTTAATTTCCAGAAATATAAATCTTTATTTTAGAATTTTTTTATTTTTACGTAATAATAAAAAGTAAAAAAAATTAGCATTTTTAAATCCTTGATTCATAGAGATCTATAATTCAAAGAATTAAAATTCTAAGGCTTCTCGATCCCAAATTCTTGAATTTCATGTAGCTAGACGTATGTATATTCGATGACCTTAATTTCTCTCTAAAATGGAGCGACATAAATTTTATACGTTTAATTTGATTCATAAATCACATGCAACGTAAATATATCATAACTTATAATTATTTTTTATTACGCAATTACTGTAATAAGTGCAATTAAACAAGTGCAAATAAACAAGTAAAATTTTTTTTGATATGTTAAAAGCAAAATACATGTTGTATTAAAAGATTTTACATACCGTTAAAAAATTATTGAATAAGAATAAATGAGATAACAATCACAAAACGATAAAATTTGTTTTTTATAAACATAAAATAAAGTTGCAATTTTGAATGCATATATAATGAATATGATATAAAGTTTACAAAGCACAATAAATTCAAAATAACATTTATCGTCAAATTTATACATTATTATCTCGATATTATATATGAACCATATTATTATTACTATTTAAATTTGAACAGAAGCGTTGCAAATTTGTACTCTTATTTATTAAGCATTGTTAAAATATATGTTCATTTCATTACTATTATATAATTTTATTACTATTATTTAAAAAATAATACAAATATGGAATACACATAATAATGTTTAAATTAAAATTATATTAAAATTAAAATAATAATGTTTAAGTTAAAATTTAAATTATTTTAATATTATTATCAATCTAAATGATTTACATACTTGGATGATATACATCAATGTATATTTAATCAATTTTTCGTTCTTTAACAAAATTCTTCATTTTTATCGCCTTATATTTAAAATAAAAATAAATAAAAATTATACAAAAATGTACAAAGTTTCTGTAATTGGTTGAATTGTTTCTTCTCAGATCTTTGCTTTGTCATAGACTTATTATAAATTATAGTTATATTAAACGTAATGCATAATTTGTTTTTCAATTACGTCTCTTTTAATACTTTCTAGCCATAAATATTTTTTGTCCATACTCTTTATGCCACTTAATCGCCAGTTTCTATAAATTTTTATAATGAATAAAAAATATTATTTCGATCGAAAATATGTTACAATATTTTGAAATATGGAAATAGATACAGAGAGAAAAAATTATATTGTTTATGTACAAATTAAGAAACGTTTTACTTGTATTAAATTAATTGCTACTTAAACTGAAAGTTTGCACCATTATATAAAACGTTTCTTATAGGTAAAGTTAAAATACAGTCACCATTATAATATTTTTTTTGAAGCAAATTTTATATTTAACATCCCAAATTTTATTTTTATGAGAAATATGAATGTGATTATATATTTTTGTGATTTTTGTGATCAAATAATTTTTTTTTAATATCAAAGATTAATATCATATATTATTTGATATGCTTGTTTCACGAATATATGCAATAATTAAAGGCAATTCTAGCAGTGAAGTTTCAATGAGCAGTCATAATAAAAGAACAAACGAAGAATATGACATTTGCTGATGTATGCTTTCATTAAAAATCTAATTACGTTTCCGTATGGAAATCACATCTTTTGAAAATGCTACCTCATATCGAGACTATATATGCTTAAAAGCATTCTGCTATTGTAAAAATTGCACTCTACTATGAAAGGTTACAGTGTTCTTAATATCAAATCAGACAATATATTCTCGGCATATGTAATGTTATTACAATTCCTACAAAGCTTACTCTTTTCGGACTTTTGAATTTAATTTATTTCTTCATACTTTTTGCGATTATACTTTGATTTTTGTTCATCTGGTTTGTGTATACTAAATGATAATTTCTGTAACAATCGAAAATGATTTATTAAAATATAAAATATATAAAATATAAAACATAAGAAAATCTCATATCTTTCTTTTCCTTAACTAATTATTTTGAGTTTTATTGTTGCGAACATTTTCAAAAACATAATTTCAGATAGTTTACTGTACAAAATTAAAATATATTAAAACAATATATAATTGAACTTTTATGAGAACTTTGTAGCAAATTTTATGTGAAATGATATATATATATATTTTTTTTGTGTGAAATGATATATATTTTAATTCAGTATAACGATCAGACACAATTTCTACGCTTTGTTTCATCCACATATATTATTTTCTTTGGTTAACGTTCTTTTACCATCTGGCTCGCAGATCGAGATTACATCCAGTGTAATGCACAGTTGTGTCCCAGGGAGATGTTTCGCATAATTGCGATCGTATATTGTAACGCTGGCGGTCCAATTTTCATGATTTTGCTCTTTTTTTCTCGTCTATACTTTGTTCCATTGCCTGACACCTGCCTTGTATTTCCAATCCAATTTTAACTCGATCAATGTTACGTTTGTACAGAAGTGGAAATGCAAGTGAAAACAGAATTGAACATATATAACAGTGACAGTATTGTTTTGGAACAGGGGATAGAAAAAAGGGAATTCACCACCTATAACAATGATAGAATCGTTAAAACAAAAGTTAATCTTTTGTCTACGATGTACAAAATACTGTGATATTTATATTTGGCAATCTTTTGCACATTACTAAAAAGAAAGTAAAAATTATTCATGTTGGTAATTTTACGAAGATCAAACCATAAAATCTGAGAATTTAAATATTTGAAAATTTTAAAAAAGGCAATTTATAATCCAAATTTGCATGTCAAAGAACCTGCTAAGAATTTAAAATATAATTTAAAATATAAGAATTTAAAATATAATTCATAAAGATACTAAATCTGATTTTTATATACGATTTTATATACGCTCGCAAAGAGAATTTCATAATGAATGTAATGAAAACTAATTTTATTGTTTATTATTAGGTTTTTTAAATCCTATTTGATTTACAAATATAAGAATTAAATTGATTTGCAGAAGTATTAAAAAAATAAAAGTAAAATGTAAAATGTAATAAAAAATGTAATTTTTTAGAACCGAGGAAGATATATTTTTAATTCATTTTAATTATGAATTTCTTTTTTATCTAAGAATTAAAAGTCATATATTTGTGTTTAAAGTTTGAATTTGAATATCTAAAAAGATGAAAAGATATAAGAAAACTAATTATTATTATTAGTTATCAGTTAATAAATAAAAATAATCTTATAACTTTTTAAGAATTTATAGTCTAGATTTGCACGTTAATGATTGACTTGCTAAATAACTACTACTGTAACAAGTTAGTTGTGCACATGTAATAGGTTGTTCAGCAACATGATAGTTTTGTTAACCCAATTGAGTGATAATGTTCAAAGTTTAGGGAATTTGTCAATAAAGCGTTCTTTGCAGGAGTGACGAAGTTCATGGAAAGTTTTGTGAAGAACAGAGATGATATTAAAGCAAAGTAGCATTATCTATGTGAAAGTTTTAGATTACTGTGGAACACCTATACGGGCAGTGATGAAAAATAACATTTCATAAGCTCCACAATCAAAGGAAGCGGTGATAGTATCGTCGCATCGGTTCAATATCGCAATCGTGTTGCGGATTCGAAGGATTCGCTTGGGAATCGCGGAAAGAAGAGGTATGAAAGCACAAGGAAAGAAAGAAGCTACATTTTCAATTTCGGTTTTTACAATTGGATTCGCTTCTGAAACTTTTGACTGTGCGATTTATTCCAACCAGGTGGATCTTGACATACGATTTTTCTTCGCGACGGCGCGGCGTGGCGATAGGTTGATATACCTCACCATCGAGATTTATATGTGGATATTTCGAAATAAATGACCATAGTCAAAAGATCTATTTCAGTATGTAAAAAGGCAGTATTTTGCAAACAAACAAAAATATTAAAACTCAACGTAAATTTGATATTTGTGTTTTTTTTCATTAAATAAAAAATAGAGGGATATGTATATCGAGATTTAACAAATCCCAATATTTTCCCATTTCGTTAGAATATTCGTACGATTTTTGATATTTAAGCATTTTCTCTTTTGAGATTTAATTAGATAGAATTTTTATTTTTTTTGCGTAGAAAAGTAGCCGAAGTACATCTTGAAATACCTTGGCATACCTTGGAGACTGCTAAATCCCAGTATGCACTTAAGAGACACATATATATAGTGATACGTAAACTTTTACATTTAAATTTTTATTCAGCGAGAATACATTTTGTCCGAATAACGGAATTAAAATAAAAAGGCTAACATAGTGTCCGGCCAACGATAATTTTCATGGACACTCTAGCGATGGTAACTATCCAACGTTGCGGAAGTATCGATCATCCGACGTTGCGCCGCTGGCAGGATTAAGCGAAAGGGCGTAATGTCGTCAAGCGGCTATACCGCCACGTCAGAAATTAAATTTCGCATAGTCTCTCTCCCTGTCAGATGATGAAATCGAAATATCACGAAACTGATTTCTTGGATTATAGCACATTGCTGTTTTCGTACATGGTGCTGACAACATTGAACGACGACAAATTTATTGCCCGATCTGGAGCGTGAATGTACACGAACGAAAATTTATTGTCGCAAGATTCCATGGTTCATGTTTCTCTACGACAATGGAAACATCCTTAAGGCGGAGAGGATGGTAATATCTCTCCGTTATGTTGGTAGATAGCTTATATCGCTATTTTATTTTGACTTGAATTTGTCGACTCGGGTAACTTCAGACGTATGATGTACCGAAACTGTCGCACTTGCTTTCAAAACGGAAAACGAGATGGAGATCGCATTCCACTTGCGCCAAGCACTTCACGATATGCTGTACGATGACAAATTATATGTCTGATGTTACAATCAGGATAGAAGACATCACGTTATGAAGCATTCGATATTACCGCGCTCACGCGTCGCTTACAGGCTGGAATTTCCCCCACGTCGTATTCGAAGTGGAAGATGGGACTGCGATTTTGCATCCGGCGTTTCGCGATAGCACTTGATTTTTCTCATTTTTCTGCATTTCTCCGTCTATTTGAATGGCCGTTGAACTGTGAACGGAGATTCCAATCGAATTAGAGTCGAGAGCGGCAATGACACGACGACGCTCCGGGAAACAAAAAAAAATTAATAGAGAAAAACGATAAAAAAAATATCGAAATTAAACGCCGGTTGCGCTGGCATGTTATAATTATGCGAAGCATCAGTTCCCCAGAGAGATCGTCACCGTTGTTTGCGAACGGCGGAGCTATATTCCGAGATTACTAGCAGGAAGGCGTGAAGGAGAATGTGTCGTGAGAAACAAATGCTGGAAACTCAGAGGGAGAAGAATACCACGGGGAAATAGCAAAGAGAGCTTTCGGGTGTGTTCTAATCGGAGCAATATAGCGAAAAGAGGTACATAGTCGTGAATCTAGAAAGATATTTCTGCAATCCAATTCGTGCAATATGACAATTCTCCTGTTTATTTGATAAGACCATTTTATAAGAGAAAAGTTTAACTTTGCCACGGCTAATTTTCGTTTCGTATAGATTTAAAACACATAGAAAATTACATTTTCTTGAAAAATAATTGAAGAGTCAGAATAGTTAGATTTTTGAGAAAAAATTCATTTTCTTTACTATTTTCTTAAAAAAATTGCTAAATAATAATTGTACATTTATTATTATTTTTTCTATATAAAAAAAATACTTTTATAAATTTATTTGGTAAATAGTAAGGCGTTATAAATATCTTGAAATTAAATAATAATAAATTTAAAATTTATTATCATTTTTAAATTAAAATTACATGATACAAAACATGATAAAATTTAAGCACAGAAACGATTTAAATAAGTTTATTCTATATTTTCAGAGATGTGCAATATCATTAACTCTTAAAATTACTTTTGTAATATTATACAGCCCACAAAAAAAATACCCTGTGCTGAGGTGAAGACTCAGCTATTCTTATAGCTTCTTATAGCTATATAACTATATATTTTGCTCTATATAGCTATATATTTTGAGTCGCTGAATACGAATCTGTGATTGAAATTTTCAATCTACAGCGAAAAAATGACCCATTTTTTTCCTCTTTTTGACCCATTTTTTCGTTCTAGATTGAAAATTTACCCTGGATGGGTAAATTTTTCTATTTTGATATTAGATTCGTATTCAGCGATTCATAAAACTACATAAAAATAGCTGCGTCTCCCTAGCACAGGGTACTTCTTTTGGGTCTGTGTTATTATTTTAATTAACAATTTCATTTTTATTAATATTATTTAATATATAGATAATAAATTTAATATATAGATAATTTAATAAATAGATTTTTTACACAATATTGTATCTAGAAATTATTCAGTCAGGTACTATTTTCGTGTTAAAAATGAAGAAGTAGATGGAATTCAAAGAAATTATTTTATTCTCAGCAATTTAAAAGAAGATTGTGTCTTTGAGTAGACGAGCGTAACCCGTAAATCTACTTAAAAATTAAATATCTTTTAATCTTCATTTCCGTTTCTTATCACGCTAACTTTGCACTAAAGATGGAAAATTGTATATGAATTGATAAAGCAGTTATCTGAATTTAAAAATTAAGAGGATAATTGTTTTAACCATGTAATATAAAGCAAACTTTGCACTATTAAACGACGGTGTATTAAAAGAAGAAATATTTTAACATAATATAGCCGATTTTGGAACTACAAAAAAATAAATCGCGTGGAAGAAAAGAAAAGCAAATGAAGTACACAAAGTGCGCAAGACAAAAAGAGATGGTGAGGAAAACAAACGGCTTCCATCGTTGAAAACTATTAAGTACTGAGAAATATCGCTGCGCGCATGCTTGTCGAGCAGTGAAGTGTACGTCAAGAGAGCAATTCCATTAGCTAGTACGTTCGTGTGCGATCGGCTTTCTGCAACGGATGCGTTCCGACATGCACGATACCCTGACAGCACTGATCCATAAACACGCATATGAAATGTACTTCCGAAAAATACTTCCCTTTTTGATGATGAAAAAAAATTAAAGTGTTCAAAAGCTTATTAAAGAAAAAGAGAATTGCATCAGAATTTTATGTCATCAAACAGAAAGTTTGAATCTCTTCTCATTTTGCTATTTTTCAATTTTATTTTTAATATTTGTTTAGATATATTTTCTGTTTTAAATTTCTTTTCAAAGAATATAAAATTTTATTATTATTTTTAATTAATAAAAATATTATAGAAATATGACACAAATTTTATAATTAGGCTATTAATGTTGCTACTATTGCTAATCATATGAAAGACTTTCTGTACAGCATGTATGTGCCGTGTCTACATAATAATTTGTTGCGAAAGCACGTCGAAAAATTAGCTGACGCTTTCTCATCGCATACACTTTCATTTCTTGACGTCATACCATCTGCAGTTCACACATGGCAAGTGAACAGATGCGGCATACGATCGCTGGTAACTTAATGGATAACTTCGAATTCGTACTAAATTTTCGCATCTGTGTGCAAAAATACGTGAATGGACGCAATCAAATCGTACATCTCGGTAAATGTACGTCGCCAAGTTCTAAGATGTAAGCTTGTCACTTTGAATGATGAATGGTACCGAGGTAATCCCTCATTTTAAATTAGTTTGGTAGTCGACATAGATTTCATATCCAATTACTTGCATATTTCTGATAATGTATTTTTAACAGTGATATGTCAATTGTAACATTAAATTAGTTTAGAAAAAATAGTGACAGATTGGAGAGCATTGTGGAATACTATTTTCTTTTATTGAAGTAACCTAGTAGATATATTCATGTGATATAATTATTTTTGGAACAAATTTGTTAGCTAAAGGATGATCCTACCAATTGCACTAGGTAGAAATTCTTTGAGTAGAAGAATAAAATATAAACAAGAAAGACGAAAGATTGCGGTTGCGGAATCAGAGGAAGGATATGGAATATTACAGACTAATTTACAGAACAAGCTATGCTAGTATTCCACATTCCTAGTATTCCTCCATTTTCTATGTTTCATAATCTTCTTTTCTCTGCTAATCCACATAATTTAATTTTGCATTTTTATATAAATTAATTAATTTCATCAAATTGTACTCACACTTTTTTTTTATAATGCGTGTGCATTATAATAATATATCGATTACCACAATTTTATTATTTATGATATCGCTCCACTAAGCTGGAAAGCTGTAAGTTTTAATGGAAAATGTTTATGGTTTTAATACTTGAGGATGATCTAATTTTCCGCGCCATTTCGTAGAACAAGTGAAAACATGATTCGAGTTGCGAGAGCTTTTGTAGCTCTCGGAACTTCGGCAGTCAGTAGCGTTTACATGTTATAAGCTTGTACATGTAACCGCTGATGTCTCATCACTAACCGTGATACTGTGAACATGAGAGTTCAGTCATTTGTGGAAAGTGTCTCAGAGTGTAAAATATGCCGCGTGCATTCCATTTGAATAAAATACTCTACGAATAGTGGTACGTTCGATGCATTAGTATGCAAAGCATGTAAGCGGTATATTCATTGGTGCACATTCGCCATTTACATCAAATACGTGCATTAGCCTGCGTAGGTACATGTCTGCATTCATCTCTCGTGAGAGACCGCATATCTGAAATGAGAATGAAAATGTCGTTGTCTTTTCAATACGTGTCGCACGAAAATCGCACAAATTATCAATCACACTGCAATGAAAAAGATATCCTTTATAGATATTTTAATTATAGGTACTATCTTT
>NW_012130070.1:7200459-7226040 GCF_000143395.1 Atta cephalotes | reverse complement strand
CTACTNTTATAGTATAGTATATATATATATATATATATATATATATATATATATATATATATTATATAATATTTGCTTTTGCAAAATTAATCACACAATTAATGTTTAATGATGTACTGTAGCATATAATGTTTGTGAATATGGATTAAGGGATTTTTACAATATAGATGTACATTGTACATTTTGTATATTTTGTTTAATATAAATTTGTAATGCAGTTACATATTTTATTTGACATAAATAATATGTTTGACTTTTTAAAATTATAACTTGCAACACAATCTAAAATCAACAAATTCTCTGCAAATTGTTCGTATGTTTTTGGTGAATGGGGTAAAATTTACTGTAACACGACAATAGAGTAGAAAACTGAAAGAGTTGGATAGTACATGCCACAATACACGCTCACGATTGTGCACGCATGCATATATCAAATGTCAGATTGACTTTCCAACCAATCGGCTTGAAACACAAATAGGTTTCTTTTTATATTTACTGCACAAATCAAAGAATATTGCAATATCCAAAGATTTATGTTATATTAGTCATTTTAATATTACATAATTTATTGTATACAGTATTTTTTGCAACGACAAACAATGGCAGGTTGTAGGAATATACTGCATGCTGAATGATTTAAATTCAGATATCCAGTAGATATTTCGTGATATGTTACGTATGGATTACCACAGCATGTGCCATAATTTGCGAGCGCTACGTACACGTTTCGTGCATCTTAATGATCTCGTACCAATGGAGTTATACGAGATTAAGGTAAAATCTCGTAGATGCGCGAATTCGTTCATAAAGTGCATACATACGCGTGTATGTGAATAAGTGGTATGGAAAGTCGATGCATAACTCAGATACACTTTACCAACAAACGTGCAAACTATGCTTAGTAGCAGATTAGTATTAAAAGCAGAGAATAATATTCCGTATAACAAAAATGATGATATATTGAACTTGTTCCGTTTATTCTGCTAGCTGCGTGTAGTAACAGTGAAAAAAATTGAACAACTTTTTTGTTTGTAACAGTTTTGTTTGTAACTATTTTGATATTGAGGACACTTGTGTTTTAACTATAGATACTATCTTTTTTAAATGCTCTTTATATATTAATAGTAGTTATATTTTACTGGCTTCTTAAATATAATTATGATTAAAATAATTATTTTGTGTTCTAAAAATAAATATAGTGTAAAATACATATCATATTGAATATGTATATTACATAATCGGAATTAAATTTTTAATGTAAAATAAATCCAAAAAGCAAAATAATTTCTTATATTAATAACGTTGCTTTTAATTATTTAAAATTTTTATGTGATACATTATTATTTGTCATAATTCGTGTTTATCCCATTCAATAGTTCTCAATAGAGATTAAATTGTAAAACGAAATAAATTGCTAGATCTAATTAATTAACGAATATACGAAATGATTCGTAAGTAATTGTGACTAATATAATTAATAGACATATTAATAATGTCGAATACTGTGTAATCGAAAAAAAATATTTTATAATGCTGTATAATAGAAAAATATACTAAAATGTAATTATAATATAATTAAATATTGCAAATATTAAAATTATTAAAAAAGCAAAAATTATTAATGATAATATATTAAGTTAAAAATTTTTTTTAGAATCAAGGAACGCTTGTAAATAGTAAGTAAGAATAAGAAGAAACAATATATATACCTAAGTCTCTTTTATATTCTATTGAAAACGTAATTCTTACAGTAAAGGCACTTAATTGTTTTTTTAATTAGATTAAATTAATTTCTTTGTTTCTATTGATTTTTTATTAATCGTAAGGGCTTAGATTATAATTAAACATCTGGTAAATACAATACGATTTACAACAACATAAACATTCGCCTGCGTAACTGGTAGGCATAATTATAAAGAGGAAATCGCGCGATTCTTCTGTTACGTTCTCGAGTAGCCCGCAACCACTCTGGTTGCGGTCATTGCGTCGCACCCGAGAACCCTTGGAACAGCCTTTAAACCTTGTAAATCCGACGGGATTGTTTCCACTGTTTTAGCTATGAAACACGACAACAGTCCTAGGACTCGAATTTCCTATTCCACAGCTTTTTAGCTCGGGTGTCCTGAGCAATAGCATCGTTAATAACAATTTACCGCAAGAACATTACTGTAACGCTGATACGGATAACTGATACGGTGAATTCTGAATCTTTTGAAATACGAGTGATTTATATATTTTCTTATTCTTTTAATATTTTAACGGAAAATGTTAAAGAAAGCCGATTTGAAATTTGCTAGTCTTGAAGTTTATTATTCTCGTGTATAAAAAAAAATATGTTCCTTAATATTTTATTTATTTAAGAAAATGATTTGATAATAAATAATATTAATTATACCAGTATGTTAGAAATGATAATTGACAATAACAATGCATTATAGTTTTCAGAAACATATTTTTATTTAACTTACATCAAAACATAAGATTTAAATCTGTTTAATATATATTTACATAAAAAGTTAAGTTGCCTCTACGGCAACTTAAAAAAATTCTGTGAATTATGAGATAATACACATCTTATATGTGATATATATTTCCTTTTATTTACTATATATTTTTATTATTTAGATAATAGTGTAATCAAATGATTCTGTATATTTAAAGATTATTTTTTTGTTTCGTTTCTTACAACAGAACTTATATATTGTTTGATTTGTCAAGTTGAAATATCAGAGTATTGTTATATTTAAATTTCGATTTATACCAAAGTTGTATATATGTTTACTTCAATCATTAAGTTTCTTGTTATCAGTATGGCTCTCATATAAGAAAAGTTTCATTTTTCCTCTTCGACAAATCAATTATCAATGATTATTTTATCACTAAAAAAGTAACAGCGATATCGTGTCCGCGCAATCAAGCACTCGTCGAGTGTGTAGGAGAGAAATGAAATGGAAGAAAGAGAACGAGGAAGTAGTGTCGAACATGAAATTGACATAACTAATGGTTATAAAGTAATGCACTCACTTAAGTAATTCTCTTTCTTTTCTCTTTCGATTGCGACAGAAAAATTCGATTTGCCAAATCAATCAATATGATGAAGACATAAGTTTAAAAGGTGCTGAATGCTTTTTTAGAATGTATGTTTTTAAAATAATATTACAATTGTATGTGTATATTCATATGTTTGTAAAATAAAAATTGTGCAAATATAAAAAGTAAAGAAAATAAATGTTTAATATATTTCTTTTATATTAAAACAGAGAAAAATATTTGTCATCTTTTAGCACATATTAATCAATTATTATGAAATATTAAGTTTTAATTATTTTTATATAGTACATACCCTTTTCAGTACCTTCTAAAAAAAGCAAGATATTTTATAAATATATTCTGATTAGATGTTTTATTGATAAAAGAAAATGCCGAATATTTGCTTTATAAACTACTTGACATTTTCGTTTCACATCGTTCACTGCACGTAACACAGCAATTCTCGAAAAATGCAAGCGACATCCTGTCGAGCGCATGTGCAGATATCGTAGGAATATCTAAAGGAGATGGAGATGAAGTGCATAGAATTCGAAATTCGCCAGCGGAAAACAAGAATACGCTTCACCACCCTCCAAAATCGATCAGTCAGCTTTTGTGCTACAAAAAAGAGAGTAAAGTTTCGAGAGTTTAGCGGTTAAAAAAAGACGTTAAAAAATATTGGGTGGAGCACTGTGAAATATTGGATGGTCCCGAGTTCTCAATGTACGAAAACAGCTTGGTAGAACGAATTATCGTGGGATTTTGCTCGATCGTTTAAATTATGTTTGTCGTAGCTATTTCCTTCGAACTTTCTGAAACTAAAATACAAGTGTTGATATTATACTTTAAATATTTTTACAAATATTTATGTAATATTATGTAAAAAATTAAAATAAAAACATTTATACAAGTTAGAATTAAATTACATAAAAATTTTTATATAAATAGCGTTATATACATATTATATTCATTTTTTACGAAATATTCTTGCAAGTATTTATTTATAAAAATTCTACAGTAAAAGTTCTCTTAAAGAAATATTATATTAATGTTATAAAAACGATTATTACGATATGTGTGAGATAATAGATTAAAAATTTTATACTTATAAACGCCACTTTGAAGTCAGATTAATTTTATAAAACTTTAAATTATGTATTACAAAAATTTAACTTTACTGGAAATGTGTCCGTGATATCGACATGGACACTTTCGATGATTATTACAGAATTCAACTGGTGCGTCCGTGAGTGATATTACATAATAAAACGAGTGAAAATGAAGAGAGTATAATGTTTTAATTTATAAAAATAAACGAGGGAAAACATTTGTAATTTGCGAACACTGTCACATTGTAGCAGTGTACTATTTTTACATTCTTCTCTTCATTATTTATGCAGATGTTTTTGTTTATACTACATTATGAAAGTTTAATGTGATGATGATACTTATAATAACGCAGGGAATGCAAAATATAAATAAATTTCGCGAAATTATAACATAATGTTTGTGTTGCGAATTGTATTTTACGAGTAAATATATACTTTTAAGATAATTCTATTATTTAAATACTAATATAAGAAAACGGTTTAAATGATAAAAAATTAAATAATCAAAACATGGGACTACGAGCCAAAAACGTTTATTATTCAATACATATGAAATCAATTTTTTCGTTATTCATTTTTTTTCGATTTAGATTCTTCCGTTTATGTAAATAACGAACGTGTAAAAGTAAAAATAATTAATTATGCAAAATTTGTTAGTTTATATTTCTCGATAATAATCGATAGTGAATGTTTGTATTGCTTGTACTGAAAGAAAAAATTGGCTGCTGCAGCAAATTAACCGGTAAAACATGGCATAACATTTTTAATTAGCTGCAACAATCAATTTTTGATTGTGTTAGTCTATTCGCAATATCAGTATAGGATTTCGATAGGCTAATGCAAGCAAAAATTGATTGCTGCAATTAATTAAAAATGCTATGTTAGATTCAGCTAATTTTTTCTTTCAGTATGCCGAATAGGAATTTATATATTATTGTCTGAGAAAGTTTGGCAATAACTCTTTTTAATAACTATTATTAGTTTCAGAGTATCGATTAAATTTTTATATATGTGTGTGTGTGTGTGTGTGCGAGCATATGCGCCCAAGTAACTTATTCAAGTAACTTTAGAATTTAGTTCTTTGTTTATTATATGGATGAAGATGTAAGAGAAAATGTTAATTATATCTCCATGCTTTCCCTTGCTTTTTTGTTTTTCGTGTTCCAGTAAAGGAAGTTATGGCAGAGAAATATTTCTGTTTGAAGAACTTTATCGATTTCTCCCGTTATTATTAGAAGAGTAAATTGTGAGGTGGATGATGAAGATTTTCTTTCGTTTTAACTTGCATTGTCGAAGAAGTAATTTTTTTCTTTGTCACAGTTTACAAAATCGGAGAGAATATGTATTATATAAATTCTTTAAGATATTGTCTTTTTGCTTTAATTTCGTCTTTCTTCTTTCTTAATGAGAATTGTAAATTTCTATAACGCAAAGTGCTGCCTATTTTTCTTGCATGGTGAATTATAATTCTCACCTTTTCTTGTCACATTATTCTATTTGCATTATTCAATATTTTATTTTGATTTTTTGTATTATACTTTTACAATAACTTTTCACGCAGCTTTTTATACAATTTTATCTGAAAAAATTTTTTTAAATGTAATATATCGAAAAATTTATGATTAGTTCAATAAAAGAGCAGAAAAGAAATAATACGAACTGGGACAGTAAAGAGTAAAATGGCGGCGAGCGAAAGGCAGGAGTTGCAAATTGCATGAAAGTGAACGCCGAGAATGGAAAATAGAACGTTAAATCTGTACGCAGGGATCTCATGTAAACTAAATGCATGTTTAAAATCATTTATTGATCATAATAACCTTTTATCGCGCTTTCCATCATTATAGTTTCGAATGATCTGATTGTTTACGATGATAAATATTTTATCCATCTACCTCGCTTTTCTTTTCTTCGGTTATTTACTCAGTTTTTGCACAGTAAAAATTCTAGTGGAAAATTCTTTCGCGGAGCTGCGTTACCACCGATCTGCCGAGCGTCGTTTGTAAGAGAAAGTAGGCGGAAGGTAAAGTCCTTAGTAACTCCCGCATGAGGTTATCGCAAGAAATGACGCACCGTTGGCCGACATAGTTGTCAAGCTCCGCGCTGGAACTTCCACGATGCCATAAAGTTTTGCAAAAAATTGTGGAAAAAAACTGTTATTTTATCTTCTTATTTTTTCCTTTCTTCTACTCGGTTTTCTCTTACTTTTGAGTCTAGCATAATTTGACTACGTTTGTTATGTCTGAAACTTTTATTGTATTTATTATGTGTTTTTACATTTTAAATTTACATTTTATAGGGATTTTGCGCGTTTTAAATTAATTGTGTTACTTTTGTCTCAGTTCAGATAACTATTGTAACTGATTTATATCGGCGAAAGTTTTTAATGAAGACTTTTTTTTTTGATTTTTGCTTTCGCTACTAATAAATGTTTCTCGCTTCTTGAACTTTCCATGAAAGCTTCGTCAAATGGTATGTAATTTGACAATTGTCAATGTACGATTGTTCCGATCTCGAAAAATCAGCGCAGTACTTCTACACTCGGGTAACTTATCTCTAAATCCCTCTTGGCACGTTTCTTACTGTAACGACGTCCAAGAAGTTCATTGCCTTCTTCGTGAACTCAAGTTTTTAAGATCTGCGATTATCTAGGGCGAGACTTCTCCTGGGATTCTGTAGAATTTCGGGTCTTTGTCCCTAATTTATGATCTAATAAATTACAAATGTACATGATTGTTAAATTTTTTTTACGTTTACATTATTTACCAACTACGTAGTGAAATAAAGTGCAACAAAAGCGGCGTTAAAAATGAATTAAAATATAAAAGCAGAATAGTAAAAATATCAACATCTCGTCACGTAATTTTATCAGTTATTATATATAAATAAAATGAAATGTTAAAAACATTGTTTCGGGATTTAAAGGAAGACAGATTAAAACTTTTCCAATTTTATAAATCGATGAATCTTTCGGTTTACTAAAGAAAGATCTCGTTTCTCTTTTAATATAATCAGTTTAAAGGAGTTTTAAATAACGTCGCCATAATCGTCTCTTAAAATAAACTAATTAAACGTTCACATATTTAACTTTTTTAACATAAAATTATATAAACAAAATTTGTACAACGGAAACTGCATAAATATCTACTTTATGCAGTTTAAACACTTTAAATAAGTTTATCTATTTTCAGATATATTACACGGATGTTTGATTAAATGCGGCGATCATTTGCTGTTTAATGTAGATGATGATATTTATTTAAATTAAATGTAGAATATGAATTTATCATTACATGATTTATTTAGCATTGAAGAATTATATTGAAGTTAATAAATTTATAAAAATAAAATTTTCAACAATAGTTAGTGAATTAAGTCGGTATAAGTACATATAATATTAGCTAGAGGTTAGCTAGAGGTGGTTTTTGAAATGCTGTTGCAAAGCGCATTTATGCGCCTGAGGAGAGAATTTCTTTTGCGTAAAGACAGGGTATGTATACTAGCGAGTCACTCTTCCGTAAACAAAGCGTAGAGAAACTCTTTATCTGGCGTGTTTCGAATGTCCGCGAGGTTCTCGCGAGATATATCTCATAACAGAATTCCATTTCAAGCAGTTTATAATGGTTATCACAGAAATAAAATAGATTGTCGATTAAAGCAGAAAGAGGATGCACTTCTACGATAATTCTAATTGCTTGAGTTAAAAGAACTGGTCAGGAAAAAATATGTCGCGTTTAAAAAAAACAATCTGCCACAGAGAAGAGATCTGATATGAATGTGAAACTCTCTACGAGACTTCACTTTGAATATTGAGAACCATTAAACCGGATATTTTCAGGAGCTGAAATAATTATATCAGCTTTTAGACAAACTATTTTCAAACATTAATTTTCTATTTTACATTAAATAAGTTTATTTATAGAGATAAAGTTATTTACTTTAAACTAAAAGTAAATTATTTATGTCATAAATATTATAAAACATAAATAAGAAAATTATTAAATTTTGTGTTATACAATCGGTGTTTTTATACAAATTATTACATCGCCAAGATTAATACAGAATTTTTTTTTCAACAGTAAAAAGTATTCCATTTAAAAATGGAAAACATTATGTAATATAACGTATAATAGGTATGTATATTTATAACACGTGGATTAAAAATTTCATTATATTAAATTTAAATATTTAGCTTTTTATAATCAGCTTATGCTTAGGAAAGAGTAGTATTGGTCAGATTCATCAGAAGTTCACCATGTCTTATCTACTAGTGCGCCAATGGCGCATATATACATATATCGATAAGTGCGACACAGCTATAAAGTGGGTGCGGCAAACACGACCATCCCGCGCCAAAGGTCCAAGGTCGCTTTTATCTTGTATATAAGTGCCAATATCGTTGTCATACCAACAGTGTGGAAGTTTTCCGACCTAGCACTCTATATATAGTATACTGTCCTTTCGACGAAAAGCTGCCAAAAAAGCATCGATTTGCATCAGCCGGCGTTCCAGTCGTTAGCAGTTACAAGAAAAAGCTACGATAGTGCAATTTGCTTTACCTAACCCGCGCGTTCGCGTTTCTTGTGCATCGGCAAAAAGTACGTTGCCTCCGTAATAGAATTGGCTAGGAATATCAATGGTACAAATATTTTAGAGAAACGCTTAAGTTTGGCTAAATAGAAAATTATTAAAATACTTAGATATTTCTGCATGGAAAGAACGATTTTGTTAAAGTAATGACAAATTTAATTAAGTAGTACGTAGATTGAAAACAATTTTATTGAACTGTCAAAATAATCATGTAGGATGTTCACACTAGTTGCATATTAAATCTTTTGCAGGATTGTTCATCACTCTTGAGTTTCCAACATAATTATTTTAATTTAATGGTCGAACAAAATTATTTTCGGATTTATATCTAGCTAAATTTTTAGATTTTTAAACAAAATCTTTTCTTTTTCCGTGTGTAAAATTTAAAGCTCGTTCTTTATGTATATTTCTTTTAATAATTTTTGTATATATGTATTTTTTTCTTTATTTTAAACAAATATTTTCTTTATTTAAAACAAGCAACAGAGTAATATCTTTCTTAGTGCAAAATATACTTGTAATGTTATTGTTATGATTCATACCCATTTCAATTAATTCAAGAAAGATTTTAAAAAGATAAGTAACAAATAATGCAAGTGCGATTGAAAATACTTATTGAAATGTAAATTCATTTCTGATTCATTCAAATAATCAATTAAGTGAATAAGTGTATGATCTTCTTAGCACTTAAGTATGATATAAATTTAAAGGAGATACATTTCATCGATTGTAGCATGAAATGGAACTGCGGAGAAACGAGTTTCAATGCATCCAGTTGGATAGGAAATATTTCGCGTTTATTTTCAGCGAGCAGTGACGGTCTGTCACCTTTTGAATCTTCGCTGGGAACTGCATGCATCGCAACTTCCATTTCTGCTTTCAAGAGTACCTGTAGTTCTTCCAGATTGCTGCAGCCACGAAGCCATTACATTATGGCGAAGAATGAATTGAGAGTTAAAATCTTTTTACTTTCAACTATATGTATCAAGTTCCCTTGGTAAAAGACGAATATGTTTTTTTATAAATGTAAAACGCATCGTATTTTGTGTCTATGAACTTTACGCTAATATATCGATTTACAATAAAAACCGGTCAACTTGAACGCGTTAGTTACGTTTACTATACTATTTGTTAAAATCTTTTCAGCTTTTTTATTTGAAACACGCGAAAAATTTCAGTATTTGTTGCACTAACGATATAAAAATAATAAAAATTATTCACATATTATTATTAGAAAAAATTAGCTTAAATTTAGATTTATAAAAATAATATTTAAATAAACATATATAATAGAATATTTTTAAATGGATAAATAACTAAGAATATAGCTACAAAATTCTAATTTAAATAATTGTTTAAATGAAATATTAATTTGCAGAGTTTGGTTTAATTGGAAGTTGATTTATGTTTTTAACTTACAGAAAAAAAACATAATTAATTATAAAATTTAACTGTAACTTAAAATTGAGAAGTAGTATATATATTTTGATAGATTTTATATACATGTTAATACGTAAATATTATAATAATATTGAAAAAATAACCAAAAAAATTGAAAACATTAATTATTCTTTAAAAAGCAGCTGAACATTTTTTGTCTTTTTTCTCAATCGATAAATTCTAGTTTAAAGTTCTAATTGGTCTAAATCCAATTTGATTAGACCAATTAATCTCTCAAAAGATTTATGTGAGGAGTAATAAAAAAAGGATATAATAATGTTACAAAGCTCCTGAACTTGATAATGACTGGAAGTATGGTATTCAGTCGCACGAAAGCTTTAAATCGCTCTCCATCGGTCTTGTCTCTGAATACAATCTTTCGGCACGCGAAAAGAGATTGAACATTAAAATCGTTTCTCTCTGCAGGATGATTAAACTTAATTGTATCTTCAAACCTGGAGCTTTTAGAGCAACGCAACGTACTTACATTTGCATAGAGCATCGTGAGAAATATTCATTTTAGTGGATTAACGTGTTTTATGTCACGAATTCGTGATTAATTCCTTCTCTAAAACGTTCCTTACACTGCACATCAAAGACTCATTTTAAGGCGAGGTTATTCCTATGTCTGAAATCCGGAATTAATAGTAGCTTTGCGTAGTACTATCAAATTTGACAGAGATTTCAACTCACTTCAATCTCGCGCTCCTAGCTAGATCATTTACTAACAAGTGCGAATCGTATTCTCTGTGATGTTAAATGCCGAGAGATTAAACATAAATTTAGCGAGACACTATTAGTAATGTTAGTAGGAATGCGTGTTTATCTAATTCCAAACAGCATCAGCCGTTACATTTAATACAAACAGATATCTCAAATAAAATTGTAAAAAGTAATGCTACAATTATGGAGTTCTACTGTTCTACAATATCAAATAATATCAAATAATATCAAATAATATAATAAACAGTGATGGAGAGAAATCCGGGAATATTCATTCCTTTCAATCCATTTTGCATATGCAATTTTACAAGGATCCCACTGGAAAATATTACATCTGTACTCTACTAATCATAAATTTAAGATTATACTTAACTGCTATACTTTACATTAAATAATAAACGTTCTACTTATGATATTTTATATTTATTACGTACATTTTTACTATATTATTTTAACAACAATAACTTATATTTTATAAAAAATTATATGCTAAAATAGTAATTTTACAGATTAGAATAAAAATTTTTATAACAAAGTTTAAAATAAAGAAATTCGGCAGAATTACAATATAAATATTTTCACATTTGCTAATTTATTATTCTTGATTTTCAACAAAGTTTTTGCTTTGCATTGAAGTCATTGGCTCTCATGAATATCTTTATTTGTGACAAAACATGGCAGCCCAATTGTTCAGTCAAGAACTCATCTAAAATCTTTTTTTTAATTAGGTGATGAGAATTCGTTAATTACACTTCAGGACTACCGCAAGAAAATTTCGATGAAAAAGACCCGATAACTTTTAAATTTTTGCGTTTTACTGCAAAGAATAGAAGTTCCAGTTTGTGCATAAACAGAAGTTCTTTAATTAAGGATGCAATTAAGACGCAAAACTTTACTTATTTCTGTCTTTTCGAATTCTGGTTTGTGTTCCATTTGAAACGGATTAAGATGTTACTGAAAGCCATCTCATTTACATAATACAATATTATCACGTAGACAGAATACGCGCCTCTCATATAAATAACATTTTAATTGTAATTATATTATATATTATTTATAAATCACGCGACTATTTTCTGATATTCACAAAAATATTTGTAATTACTTTTATGATAAATGAAGCGTCATTAAACTGTTATATTTTATTGATTCCCTTTTGTTATTGTGTTACACCGTTAAAACGTAATGGTTTCTACTTCAAAATTTAAATACTTCAAAATTTAAATACTATTTTTTGGAGCTTACTCGTGATATATTTTATCATGGAATGTAGAACTGAATATTTTAATGAGATATATTGTTGCAAACGACATACTAACATTCCTATGTTGCGCAAAAAAATATAACGTAGACTTAATATCATATTTTCTCTGTTGAATATTGATGTCATATTTTCTCTGTCAAACGTATCGATTATCTGAAAAGATTTTTAAAAATTTTATTAAAATAAAAATATTCCAATAAAGAGCTAAACACTATTATAAATTAAAAAATTAAAAAATTATTATGAAAAATTAAAATAAAATAAAAAATATATTTTTTAATTTTATAAAAATAAAAGTATTTTTCGCAATGTACAGTGTCACATATATGTACAGTGTCATATATACTTTCCTAATTAAATATTGTCATTCGACTACGCTATATAAACTATATTATTACGACTCTGGTAGCTCGATAAAGAGAGAGTAAGAAAAACTGACCGTTTTATCCTCTTGGCGGACAATTCCAAGCATTCAGACTTTCCACAAACTGCTTTTCACACGGGTCTCATAAAGGCATGTGTCCTCCGCTTAAGAACAAAAATACGAGCGTAACATTACTGTCGCTTCTAGTTGCCGCTGCAGCTTTCTTCAAAGTTCTCCATTTGTATTTCTTTCATATTTCGTATTTTATTCACTAGTAGGCAGTATCCGCGATCCTTATTCCTTATAGCTATTATATTGATCGATCTCTCTCTCTTTCAATAGAAAAATATCTATAATTCAGAAAACAGGTTTTCCACAATTTTACGCGATTTCTACATTTTGTTATACTTTTTCATTTGAGTGCGTAGAAGTTTTACTGTTTAAATTTAAAATTAAAAACGATATTAGACCAATAAAACAGAAAATCGTTATAAAAATAAAATTGAAACACGCATACTAATATTAATAATAAATACCTGTATGTATATGTGTACATTATTTTATTTAAAATTTGTAATTTTTATTTTTTATTAAAGATACCGAAGTTTGTAAATTTAGATACGAATCTTATTCATTAATTTTTTATTTAAAATTTATATATATTTTTATCAATTTGTTGCGAAAATTTAAAAAAGTTTATCTACATCTTTTTTATTAATTTTTAAATTTATTTAACTTAAATTAAAAAGTATGGAAAGATTTATATAAAAGTTTTTTGGCTGTATGTACATTACTTAAAGTGATAGAAAATACAAATTTATGTTATGATAGTTTGCATGTTGAACTAATCGCTTTGCGTGTTGAACCGTTATATTATACATATATTATACATTTCCATAACACGATTATATTATATCACGTCAATACAATATGAGACAGCATATCTTAATTGGTATACATTGACCTTAAGCATGAGCATATTCGAAAGTACGTTCGCATATGAACTACACTTTGCTGACTTTTTCAGCAATTTCATTTCCAACAGTAAACACGAACGGCTTTTATACGAATCGAAATATGCATCTTTTTTTTGCGCTTACTATGTATTGATTATATAAAGACTATGTGCATTTCAACGTTAGCGTTATCGGCCGATACTCGTTGTCATATTTTTATAGATATAAAAACTCTCCTCCGGGCCTTGGCAATTAATTCATTGTTCCGTAGCACATCGTTTTGCGCGCGATTTATATCACCCCTATTGACCGAACACTGATTGGCAGCTAGGAATTGGCATTGTCCGCAGGTCATTCCGAAATAGAAGCCACGAAATACAAACAAGCACGTTGATGTATTTATACGAGCCAATTTCGAATTACGTGAAATGGAAAATTTGTAATCTGCATACATTTTGCTACTGAAAGCAATAATGAATAACTTCATGATTTAATGATTTTATTGCTAACAGTGATGATGTTAAAAAATGTATCATATTTAATTCTTCTTATTTAAAATTTTTTAAATACTTTTCTGTATATTTTCTTATATATACATATTACTTAAATATATATATATATAAATATATACTTAAAATATAATAATATAAAAAAGTACCTAAGTTTAAAAATTCTGTTGAGTTTTTAAATAAATTATATCTTTTAATCACAACATTAAATAAAAATAAAATTAAGTAAAATATGGCGCTAGAATATATAAATCTAAAGTCTATTAAATTTTTATTCTTTTCTCTTTTATTTAAGCTCTTTTAAATAATTGATATAAACAACGTTACGTAATTATAACATATAAAAATTTTATAATATAATATATTATTAAAACTATTATACGAATTGCGTTTAAATTTTAATGCAGAATTTTTTTTTAAAGTGAAATTTTTTTCTAAAGCGAAATAAAGCTTTCTAAAACGCGTTTAATGTTATGGAACTAACCGTTGAATGAGGCTCTTAAAAAAGAATCTTATACAGTTATTTGCTACATTGTTATGCATATTTACTGAATTGTGTATGAAGTTGCTTTTATGTAAATATGATAATAAAAATGTGCACAGTATTTTCTATAAATTATAATTATTGTGTAAATAAATTATAATATTATTTTTTATAAATTATAATACATGAAAATAAACATTACGTTTGAAAATCATTTTGCATATGCGAGATAAAATTTAATTTTGATAGATTAGTAATAAATATGAAACACTATATAACTTTATCAATAACAATAATTGTTTAATATATTTTTGTTTGCTATTCCAAAAATGAATGTTTTATTGAAATGCTTTCTATGACGCTACTATATTGTGACTGTCTTTCGCTTGAGCACACATAATCGTTACATACATAACAGAACGTCGATTCTCAGCCACAATAGAGTCTTCGTTCACGCCCAACGAAATGTAGCCTTTATCTAGAAACAATGGAACTGTTACCAGATGCAAACTGCTGAACGATTCAATATAATATCGAAAATTCCTTTGTGTTAAATAAATAGGATATTCAAAGATCGCTCATGATGGTATAAATTGAATACGGAACTCAATTTTTTTCTCTTTTACAAAAGAGAAAAATACACATATATATACAGGTATATAAAAATATAAAAAATATGCAATACAAATGAATTGTTTCACGTTTTCGTATTTACAAAATATAAATCTGAAATACAAATAATAGATACTAATTTTGTGTGTGTATATGTGTGTGTGCATGTATGAGGTCTTTAATAAAAATAAAATTACTAAAAGTATAGATAATCAATAAATGTGAGAATAACTAGAGTTACGTGAATTATTAAACTGCCAATTATATCAATTCTAATAAATTGAACTATATAATAATATCTTTTTATAGAATATGTACAATTAACTTTGATGTAAATTAACTAATTGTGAAATGCCCATGCGTGATCATTAAACTTATCAATACATATGACATACCGTAATCAATAATTATGGCCAATAGTGTACCAATCTAATACTGATTAAGTGATACGAGACAGTGGGCTTTCAGTTGGCTATCAACTGCCAGTCTGATCAGCATAGAATTACTATAGGAGTTCCGGAAATGTTGTAACGGGCTGTACAATACAGCGCTTGTCGGGGTCCCCAACAATAACGGAAACGTGCCTCGCAGATCGAGAACAATGTTATGCAACTTGGAGACAAATACTGTTTGGTAAGTTAAATGTAACTGTCTTTGGGTAGTCCGAGATAAGCTACACGTACTGACTTTATGACTGGTCTCGGAGCTTAGGTGAGAAAGTGTCTCACATTACATATACATCTATAACTGTAAAGTTCTTGTGTACTCAAGGGTATGCTTCGTACATACGTGCAAATCTTCTACATGTGCAAATCGTGTGCTGTCCAATATTAGTTACGCGCAGGGACAACTTTAAAGTTAGCCGGATTGTGAACGAATGTATTTAATTTCTGGTATAGTACTCTGATGTATATTTATTCTATGCAATAAGATTGTTTTACATGTTATTTTGTATTTTTCATAATCTGTTAATTAAAGATCTAATCGTTATAAAAAATTCAGATATTTGATTGGCAAAGTTATATGTATAAAAAAAATGTATTTTATGTAAATTTTATGAAAAGTTACACAAATGACTTGTATATGTTCGTAGTATTGAAATATCTAAAAGACTACTATTATATTTTTTCATCCCTATTTTTTTTAATAACCTAAATATATATAAAAAACGAAATATCTCAATACTTGTTTGCAATGGCCATTTCATCTTTACGTTGAATCAATAATGCATTACAGTCTCGTTGCGTTATGGAGATTATATTTTTCTCTCTGATGCAATATATTTTAAATATTAAACATTATAACTGTATCGGTGTTTCACGAGTGTTTCAAAATATCTAGAGTTACAGTGTTAGATAGTATATTACATGAACTTTCTCAAACATAAATAGGAAACATTTGTAACCTCGATGTCGGTGAAATAGTAGAATGCATAACTATTTGAGAGCTGCGCAGACGGTGCTTATAATTCGTCTCTGAAGAAATTTCCTGGCTATTCCCAGTAGGGATAAGCGGAACGATGGAAATGATCGTTTCCGCGCAACCATGGG
The DNA here is from genome assembly GCF_000143395.1 of Atta cephalotes. Classification (NCBI taxonomy): domain Eukaryota; kingdom Metazoa; phylum Arthropoda; class Insecta; order Hymenoptera; family Formicidae; genus Atta; species Atta cephalotes. The sequence continues at coordinate 7,209,412 of NW_012130070.1, read as the reverse complement.
TCGCCGGAATATTGTCAGAAATTGCACAAAACGTTAAGCTTCTCCGATGTACATCACGCGCTTGCGTGAACCACATATGTGTTCATATTTCAAAAGCTAAACAAAAATATCTGAAATAGAGATGTGATTGGTTTGTTCAAATTTTGCATATCTAGCTCGTTGCAACAACGTGGAATTATTTTGCGAGGCCAAATCGCATGATTCCGTGATAAACAATCACGTAATTTTATTTCGATGCATCGCCGTGCGTTATTCAATTATAAATTCATATTTCTGACACATGAATTTAGTGTAGATTGTTATTATAGGCAGACGAGTGAGCGAGCGATAAAGAAAGAGAGAGAGAGAGAGAGAGAGAGAGAGAGAGAGAGAGAGAGGAGGAGGAGGAGATCAGTAGCATTTTATATATTATAATATTTATTGAATTTATTAAAATTGTATTCTCTAAATATCATTATAGAAAAAATATTTAGCACATTTATATAATACATATTTTTGCTTTTGTATTTTTTATTTTTTGTTTTTAATTTGAAATTAAAATAACGTCTTTAATATCTTCTATTTCAAAATAACACATTTTAATTTACAAACAACATTTTAAATATGTGATATTGTAATTAAGATATTTATTTATTCAAAGCAGTGAATTTTACTGTTTTATCAGCAATGAATTAACTGTGTTATATATTAAACATTTAGATTATATCATTATATTATTTTGAACAAACTTGTATTCTTTGCTGTAGCTGTCATTACATAGAACATGTGTTTCTACATAGCTTTCATGATGTCGACATTACCAGATTTATATTTTTATTTTTTATTTTTGTGTATGTATTTCCTTATATTGCATAAAACATTATTAGTAATTCACATAGCATTTGCAAATAACAGTATAATATACGTAATACATATACACATTTTATTATTATAAATTAATATCTAAAAAATTAATAAAAAATAAAATATTCTTGAGGCTTCCACGAGGTGCTCTCTATATAAAGATTATGCGTTTCGCGGATTTCCTCCATGTCTAGATCCATTCTTGGAATGCCAACGTTTCGTGAACTTTGCAGTTCACTTCATTAGAGTGCTCCTCAGTATCAGGCTGCTTCTGATGAAGTGGACTGCAAAGTCCACGAAACATTGGCATTTCAAAAATGGATCTGGATACGGAGGAAACTCGCGAAACGCATAATCTTTAAAAACATAAAATTATATTTACATATACAGGAAGCGTAACGGTTTGCACGATTTTTTTAATACTTCCGACAGTAAAAATAATATTGAAAGGTAAATATTTATTTGTTTCGTACAGACTACACATGCAATAAAAATATATTAAAAAAAAAGTTTTTTTTCATAAAAAAATTAAAGTCATCTTAAATATTTTAAATGGCATTATATAATTTTTTTTCCACAGTATTGTAGGGGTCGTCAAGATGGATTCAAATCACTATCAAAATGTCACCTTTATTGATGTTGTATGGATTTTATTGCATATTTTATTAAATAATATGTATGTATCATAAATATTTATTAGCAAAGAATTATAAGCATAAATCAATAAAAAAACTGTAACTTATGTATGTATGTTTATGTTCTGTCTAGTCAGAAGTTGTTAGCACTGTAAATAATGATGCGAATTTGATATTAAATATCAATAAAATCAATAAAACATTAATAAAAATGATAGTAAAATTTTGGTAGTAATTTAAATCCGTCTTGAAGACCCTTACAATATTATGGTAAAAAAATTGTATTGTATTATTTAAAAAATTAAGATTACTTTGATTTTTTTATGAAAAAAAATTTTTTTAATATTTTTTTATTGCATATTATAGTCTGTATAAAACAGATAAATATTCATCTTTCAACTTTTTTTTTAACTGTTGGAAGTGAAAAGTCGTACGGACTCTGAATGTTTGTATAAAAACATGTTCTATCTGTTGTATCATGTATGTGTAAAATTATATATATATATATATATATGTGTGTGTGTGTGTGTGTGTGTGTGCGTGCGTGCGTGCGTGTGTGTGTGTTAGTCTCTTTACATAATATATGAAATATATTTTGTTATATAGGTACAATGAATTTCAATAATTATTATGAAATCTAAATATATGTGCATTAAATATTCAAGACTAAGGAAATCTGTAGCATAACATTAAACAGTATAAATACTATTTTGTTAATGCACTGTTTACACGCTGTCATTATCGCTTGTGTTGATTCTATTGATTTATTAATCAGTCAATTAAATATAAAATTAATCAACTGATTTATGTGATAAAACGTCTAAAATTGAATCCAAACAGAACAAATAAACACAAATAACTATCGGCGTTTCCACTCATTAAATTATGTTATTTGATTACGAGTGTTTGATCTTTACATTCTCTTGCTTAGTTCAGATATAGATAGAAGAAAAGACTATTTAAAAAGTAAAATAGTTTTGTAAACAAGGAAGAAGAAAAAAATAAAGGAGGAAAGTATAATAAAGATAAATCGAACAACCGCGAACGATAAACTGGATGAGGAAACATAATATTAAAGGAGAAGTAACCGGCGATAAAAGGATGAATAACGTGCGAAACAAGGTTTAAAAAGAAGTCGTTCGATCCGGTCGACTTTTTATGATTTTTCAACCGGAAAAAGATCAGAAAGCAGAATGAGATCTCCGCGCGAGGGTATTCTTTCATGGAAGTTAAGTAAAGAAGCGTCAAAGTCATATCGATGTAGCCGGAGGTTACTGTCCTTTTTTTTCTCAGCAATATTGACAGGGCGGATGTGTTCTGACTTTCAAGTATCGAATAGAGAAAGAAGGAGGAATGAACTGCTTTAGGATTGGGTAAAAGTCATAAGAGTGACAGCTTTTAACATTTCTTTTGCAGATCGTTGAATAAAAACTTATGGAGAATTATTAGTTAGTTTTTACGATTCGTAAATTTAATGAGATCTATTAATAATAAAAAATAAAACAAAAACGAAAAATAATTATATTTATTATTTTAATGTTGTCTATAGAAAATATTTATAACATTATAGAAAATGAACGAATTTAATTTTAAATAATATGTACAAGATATTGTGAAACAAAGAAATTCATCCACTTTTTTCACAAAATTTTGTTTTCACGCAAAATATTTGAGGAGATATAATTTCCTCTCTGCTATGTCTCTTTTACTCAATCACATAAAAATCTCAGCTAAGACGACATTTTCGTGATTAAAATCTTTTGTTATCGTTAGAAGGATCTTCTCGAAATTTCTTTTTTATCCCTAAAGAATATATACAACCACCGTACTTATACAGCGAATACAATACTTTTACAGCGTATTCTAAAGTGAAAAATTCTAATATAGAAAATGTCAAAGCTGCAATAGTTTTTGATTGATTATAATAGATAGTTTGTAATTTAAAAACTATTATAGTTTCGACATTATTGTACTAGGATTTTTGTCTTAGAATATTCCAAAGAATCCAGAAATAATGATAGAAACTACAAAAATAAAATAGTTTTTAATTTTGCAGTTAAATTTAGCTTATAATTCAAAAAATTATTGCAGCCTCAATATTTTTCTATTAGGATTTTTTTATTCTCTTTTACCTCATCTAGATTATTTTAGAATATGTTGTGAAAGTATTGTACGGTGGTTGTGAGACATTCTATGTACAAAGTACTCCGATATTAAATTATTCGTAGAAAAGTATGAATCGATTGTAAGATGAATCTGCAGAAATCAGGATATGTGCTTTGCAATACTGAGAACTCTTTGACATATATGTTTGCAAAGGTAAATGCATATGCGTCGAATTGGAAATCCTTCTACGAGAACCACATGTTAGAGAATACTCGCCTTGCAAACTCGATCTTGGATGCTCTCCATACCGATTCGGATCATGTCTTATCACCTTTTTTGTTCTTTCCTCTTTCTTTCTTCCGTGACAAAATGTCACATGGTCGTGTGAATCGCGCAAATCTCTGTGCGATTGGTTGAAGCTACGCATGGAATTCGATTATCTCGAGTAAAGCTGGGCGAGGAGGATGATCGGAGTGGCGGAAGGAATAAATGTGAACCGTGAACGACATTGGACTCCGTATAGATTGACAAATAGATTGGTAGCGATATTTATTGTTCTAAAAGAATAGAGTTTTTTAATATTATAATTTTTTAATATTATAACATTTAAGTATTATAATGAATTTCAAATATTATTCAATGTTATGATAATATAATCGCTAAATTTATTCTGCGATGGGATCTATCGAGTGTTTTGTGTCTTATTTATACATACAATCAGAAGCTTATTATGGAAGTGATTGGGGCTAAATTCTCTTAAGGCTTTCAAAAAATTTCCTTGTTTAATTTTTTCAAACACAAATTTTTTTAGAATACGTACAAACGAATACTATTTTCTTAACGTAGATTATTAAAAAAGAGATGTGCACCATTAGAAGAAAGGAAGCAATTATAGAATAAATGGGGTTGTGAAATATCACGGTATCTTGTACAGTTTGCGATGCATTTTGAAGGCGAAATTATTTCTTCACAGTTTATTTAAGTGTTGGCCATTGGACATTAGTATTTACTGTCGTAAAAGATTTTATTTTAGTTTTGCAATAGATAGAGTTACAGGTACATAACTACTTTTTATGTAATTTTGAGAAGTATACAATTAGAGTCAAAGGAGCAAAAGTAACTTAATCCCTCTAGTTAAACAACATTTTATTATTTTTAACTTCCATGTGTGTCAAAATGTAAATTAATCCATTTTTGTGTTCCAAATTAAACGTCCATATTTTGATTTAGTCAATAATAACTTAAATTTTATTTAAATTTAATCCTTTTAGTTAAATTATTGATATCCTTTTAGTTAAATTATTGAATTCCATTGTTTTAGCTAAATTAATGACAAAGTGAGTAGAAGCAATGACAATCTTTAGAAACAATTAAAAATAATTCAAATTGAGTATAATTTGACGTTGAATTTAAGTATATGTTGATATTAATTTTGTAACTTTAGCCCAGCTCGAAGGCTTTGAATATGGCTTTCAAATAAATAATAATATAATTAAACTAAATTTAACAATGAAATGTGTGTCTGACGTGTAACGTTATATTATTTGGAAATATGTCCTTCCATAACCGCAACTTTTTTTCTCTCTTTAGTTGTTTCGTAAATGATTTTGTATATCTGAAGAACTTCTGTTTACAGCATAATTGGTACAGCATAATTTACTCTATGGCTAACAAACTTGTACCAAAAATAATTATATCACGTGAATGTTTATGTGAATTATTTCGATAAAACAAAATAGTAAATATTTCATAATCCCTTCGTTTTCTCTACATTTAATTAATGAAAAAAAAAGAAACAGAAAAAGAAATGGAAGAAAACAAACGTTATTCTTACATAAGACGATAATAAATTGCAAAATGTTTTCCATTCCAAGACAATCAACACAATGTATTTTAACCTGTACAGCAGCTCAGCTAAATTCTAATTTAGAAAATCAAGTATGTGTGACTGGCGAGGACGAGATAATAGAATGGAATTACGATCCTGCCAATGAAAACAATACCACAATCGTGCACATGCCGCACAATGTCGACGCTCCATTCGTAGGTCGAAATATTCCGTTTACGTTCACTGTAAACCGAAATTCACATATTTTCACGAATCTACCAGTCTTTCATAAATAGTCGAACAATATATTTTGTATTGTAATCTATATTTGTAAAAATGCTGCATAAGAATTACATTTGATTGTTTATTATTCTATGAAATCCAAATATAAAATTTACATAAAAAAACTTTTCAAAATATAAATAGTAATATTGTTCTAAAATAGAAACATTGGTACAAAAGAACATTTCTCTTTTTTTAACAATAAATAAAACTTAATCCCATTATCAAATTTAATTAAATTCTTATTAAATGTTTGTATTCATAAAAAGATAGTAAAAGTGATTTAAATTTTACAATATATAAAAATTTGTTGAATGTTAGATATGTCCTTATCTTCAAAAACTCACATTAGAGCTTATATTATGTTAGAAATGAGAAAAATTTTCAAGAAAGAGTAAATCAAAGAATATTTATGTGAATGCATGGTATTCTTTATTTGCATGCATTTGAAGAATGTGAAAGCGCGTTTTTGACATATGTGAGAACGCGTGCAAGAATTCATGGACGGATTTCGCATTTCGAAAAGTAGAGTTTAGATTTATCTGCGATATGACCTAACAATAACGGGCCCATATAAAGGGATATCTTATTTTCTACTTTTCTAGTTTCTCGTATAATCTAATATATCCTCTTTATGTTACCGTAAAGCACTGTCATTCCCAATGGCATTCGTTTTTTTTTCAAAAGTCTTTTTGTCTTTCTTTAAGATTGATCTTTAGAATGAAAAATTAAGAAGGTTTTAGATTTTGTTTAACATGTTATTTCAAAAAAATAAATGTTTGTTCAATTTCTTTTAATTCAGATTTTTCTAAAAAACTTATTTATAGTAAATTTTGATATATTAAAAAAAATTTTACCTATTTTATAAAGTATATTTATTTCTATATAAATTTTCTAAAATAATTTTCTCTCTGAATTGTTTTATTATATAGCGAAATTTAATACATAATTAAACTGAAATAACATTTTGACATTGTAAATGAATTAAAATGTGTTAACATACATACGCAATATAAGGAAACATTATTTTATAAAATGATTACATCATTTTACAAAAATTTAAACTATAACATGTTTTCTAAATCTTATATGACAATTGTGTATTGATTTTTTTCATTACCGATTTATTCGTCGACTTATTTTTATCTTTACTCAAGAAATATAGATTGTACCGGATATTAGACTTTGAAACATTTATCTGCCTAATAGTACCCATTGTTTGGTAGTCTTCTCATTTGTAGAATTGCATCATGACAACAGATTTATTCTTGAGTCGACGCGACGTCGCGTCAGGTGTAATGATTACAGAAAACACGGTTCGCCACTTTTACCGCGTACGCGTCCAGGGATTACCTGATTTATCTTCTTTATTCGGTATTCTCAGAAGCTACTTGCGAGAGGGGTATAAGAGCGCACGCAGTTCTCCGATGTTTGATGATACAACGGCACAGGGTACCTTTGGTGTGTACCGGTGTCCCTGGAGCTCGCTTTTGTCTTATTGAATTTATCGTCTCGTCGAGTCTAACTTTGTATGGAGTTGCAGCCAATGGCGAGTCACCCTCTCGCTCCATCGAATTACTCGCGTCCGTCGGGATAGCGAAGAGTGGCGTAAAAGCGTGAGATGGCAAGGCAAAGGCAAGGAAAAAGAGAATTTAAGGGTAGCTAATTTATAGAAAATAACAGTAAGAAGAGTGTTATTTCTCAGATACGAAAGCGTTAGCAGCTAGATCTTTCGTATTGTTGTTTATTTGGGATCGAAGGGTGAAAACAAAATTTGTTGGTTGATCAATCTAAGATAGATAAGTTATCGTGAGTTTATCGTGTTTTGTGTATTGGATTGGAATGAATGAGATTAATCCCATTGATATAACGATGATTGAGCTAACTACACTTAACGTTACAACTATATTTAACGTTTTATTATACTTAGCGGACATACGTTTGACGAAGGATAAGAATTTAATGCTGAGAAAGTATATATGCCTATGATTAATTAATTTAATATTATATAGTTACATAGTTATATAGTTACATATTAGTTACATATTAATTATACTTAAAGAAAGAAAGTAATGTGTTATTTTTAATGTCATTGCCGTTAAAATTTACTTCTTTTTGTAATGGACTGGAAATGATATTATCTTTCATTTTTGTAACTATAACAGTAACGTCGTTACATTTTTTTTTAACGGTAACGAATTTTACAGTTAGGTTTATATTTTTTATATTTTGTCATGCATTTGTTGTAATAAGAAATAATTAAATTATTTTATGACATTTAGAAAAACGAAGTTCACACTATTACATAAAATCGTCTTGAAGCAGCTTTGTTTTAAATCTTCTTCAGATTCTATTGATTGTGTACTTTTAGTTCATTCTTCTTGATTGTCTTTTTTAATCGAGAAGAATCTTATTCAAGGTGATAATACTCTGTGATAATACTCTCAGATAATAATCTTTAAACATTACGTTTTTATTACGCTTAATGAGTTATATTGCACATGAATGAATTGCCATGGCACTCCCTTTGTCATTTCAATTTTCAAAGGTTTGTCACGATATATATGTCGTTTTATTTGAGAGAAAAGAGGATCGAAGAATTCTTTGGTATAACGCTATATAGTGTGAAAATCGCACGTTTCCTTCGAGACAGACAATTCAGAGAGACCTTTGTTGTCTCGTAATGGAGCAATAAAACGAAAGAGCACTGCCTTCATAATGAGAATTTCTTAACTTCTAACGAAGACTTTGAAAACAAGGCTCGAAGTTTGCACGTTGGAAATGTGTGCAGTGGCAAATGACAAAACCGTGAATTGTTGTTTTCTCCAATATGCTGTCAGTATTAAAGATTTATTATTTGTTATAAGTTTTAAACGCCAAATTTTCGATATTATTTATCGCATTTGTATGAAGTTATTACTATGACACGTATAATGAAGCAACTTGTATGTTATTATTAAACAGGTAGTTAGAGAATAATTAAAAAGCATGTGCTTTTTATATTCACAGCAAATGCTTAAAAAATATCAAGCGTAAAGCATCTTTTATAAAATCATGTTAATTCTAATAATTTGTTATAATTTATTACAGTTACACACAATTATTATTAAATGAGAACAAAAGGGAGGAGAGAGAGAGAGAGAGAGAGAGAGAGAGAGAGAGTAGTTGTAATAATAAAGACTATTAACAGTAGAGACATAGAACTAAATTAATTAATTACCTTTAACTTTTTAAATACTTCTTAGTTTACTTTTTTAAT
>NW_012130070.1:7194276-7196776 GCF_000143395.1 Atta cephalotes | reverse complement strand
AATAACAAGATTAAATTGATAAAGACAATAGAAATAAATTACAAAATTTATTTTAATATTCATAATTGCATGGTAGGCATTGAATATACAGTTGGTTATTTACTTATATTTTTTAATATTAAAAATCAATAGATTAATTTAAAATTTTTTGACCAGGATATTGATTACGGCGATTACGTTGTTGTTTAATCGAATTTTCGATTATTGGATTGTCATTTATCTGAGACACCGATTATTCGATACGACAAATGCATGTCGTATATTCCGATAATGCACTGATATTGAATATTGACATTGACGTAAAATTTATAATAACAAATTTCTGCGATTCGAATGACTGATAACAGCTTGATGTTGACAGCTTAATAGTGATTAGTTAATTTAATAATTATTATAAATAATATTTAATCGTAAATTTTTTTTGTTAAGTATTAGTTTTTAAAGAATATTTACTTTATGAAATATAATAGTAATCAAATTTTATTTAAACAAAGAGAGAAAAAAGATTTGAAGAGAGAGAAACATGAATATTTTTTAGATATTTTTAATATTTATGATTTTAGATAATATATCAAATTAATACATTGGTTGAACTTATAGTATTTATTTATTATAACGTGATACATACTAGCATTGCCATTAATCGACGTTTACATGAACAATGTTAATTAACCTACATAGCGCTACTTAATCACGTCAGAAGTTCGTAATCAGAGCCGCGTTTCGATTTTCAATCAAAATAGCTTCTAGATACAACACACACACACACATTGCTTCAATATATAATGTTAGTTAATTTTGTTTCAAAAGTAGTGGTTGAGAAGAATAGAGATGATGGATATATTTCTTATGAAGAAGATGAAAATATCCATGAAGAAATAAATATGTGAAAAATACTTACGATATTCAATGATATGATGAATTGAACCATAAGGCAATATTAAAAAAAATTTCATGAATTTGAGAACAAGAAAAAAATCCTAGCATTATGACTGGATATATTTTATTACATTGTTTATTAAACTCGGTCATGTTCACAATTTACTATATCACTGTTTGTAATGCAGTTTCCATCTTTTTATAAAAATTATCCCAATAATTATTTATTCCTTTTTTTATATATGTACAGAGAAATTGCTTGAATTTTTAAACAAAAAATATCAAAGAAGTTAATCGAATATTCGTTAAATTTATCTATTTTTGCAAATATTAGAATTAATTTATAAATTATGAATCTTAATATTATATAAGTGTATTAAATTCTAATAATCTTTATATTATATAAGTGTATTAAATTCTGTTTCTTAAAAATAATTGTTCGGTATTTACGTTCTTTCTATATTAGAATTATTATATTAGAATTATTATTATTGTTAGTAGCCGATTTAATATCCGACGTTTGATGTTACAAATGTGCTTGTTAATTGGATGTGTAATTATCACAAATAGATCAATGGATAGCGGCAGCTAGTTCCCTTATGTGTTGGTTAGTTTGGCGCCTTAATAGAAGATACAAGGGCTCAGAGATAGAGCCAGGCCACAGGAATCCGCGACGACCAGTGATCGGTTTACCAAAGGCCATCCATATGAGACGTGGTTTAATATCGCGAAATCTGATACGTAAGAACGATAAACGTAGGTCAAAGCAATACGTGGCAGTAAAAACTCAACCGTCTCGTAGCTGTATGCTTGTGCCAATATACCTTATGGACCACTCTAATCGCCTATCGACTTGACTGCCTACTGAGATGCTGACATTTCGTAAATATTTATATTGTGAAGGATTCGATTACATAAAAGTTATAAAAGTAAAAATATTATTCTCCCTTGCATCATATAACAGTAATTTCTTCAAGAATTCATAAAATATAATATTTAAGTTTTATTAGTTCAGAATTAATAAATAAAATATATTTTAATAATGATATTTTATTGTAAATGTGCAAAACAACTTGCACAAAATTTTTTAGATTCAGCTTTCAGGAACTCTTTTTTTGAATTTGACAAATAACGATTTTAAATTCGACAAATGACGATTTTATCTTCGATTATAGATCTATAACAGAAATAAATAATGTATTTTTGTACAGTATATATTTTAACACAAATAAGCTCGATCTTGATCTATGAGGATCATTAGATGTTCTTGCATCACGGTCTAAAACAAATATTTGATTTCGAAAATCGTCTTCGAAGAAGTTCGAAAGGAAAAGGAGAGAATGAAATAAACTTTCACAATAAACTCAGACAAACTTGACAAGATGAAAGTATCTCATAAAAAGTTAAGGAAGAATTTATGTTATGAGGATGGAACTGTCACTATGTTGTCTACTTTCATTCAACTCTCAAATTGTTAACCAATTACTTATGTAAGATAAGTACTAAATCCTTTTATCTTTAGCTATTTAACTGTTTCAAAGTTCTGGAGAATTAATCTGATGTATATATATATATATATATATATATATATATATATATATATATATACTATATATATATA
>NW_012130070.1:7180874-7192932 GCF_000143395.1 Atta cephalotes | reverse complement strand
TATATATATATATATATATATATATATATATATATATATATATATATCTCTAATATATAGATTGTTACATTAAAGTATACTTTCTATCCGAAAAAATGAATTCATAAACATATTAATAATAAAATTGCTATATAATCTACAGTTAAATAATATAATAACTTTAAATAACTATTAAATTCTATTTAAAACAAAATTTTATGAGATAGTTTATTATTTAAATTATACGCTTATATTAAGAGAAATCATTGGCTATAAGGCATCTTAATTATATGTTGCATTCGCATTATACTGGCATAAAAATTATTATTATGCAAGTAGGAAATACAATGCAATGCGTCGCAATTGAATTTGTACCAGTCGTCTGCGTTTTACATTTTACATTTGAATGTATAATGCTGGCTTGGGATTAAAATTGTTTGCATATAAAGTCAAGCATATTACTTGTAAATTACAAATCGTATGTAACGTTAATGCTTATAATGCTTCTATTATTACGATTTCCATGCAAATCACTCTATTACCATGTCAATGATTAATAGCAGTCCCCGAGAAAGATAACTAAATGTTTAAAAATACCTATCGTCATGTCATATGTATACCATTTCATACGTGTTCAAAATATAAATTGCAATCGGAACCGATGAGAGTCTGCGTAGTAGAAACATTGCAATAATGAAACAGCTGCCAGCATGTCAAAGTTGAAACAAACGTCATTTTGAATGCAGGTCTGACAATCGAGAAATAAAGTAGGAAATATCGGCAATATTTATTTTCGTTATCGACAACACATCATATATTTTCTATGGGACAAAGTTTATATATCGGTTAATGAAAAATCACTTAAATCACTAAATCATAATATTTCATATATATTTTTACAATTTTTTTATAGTAGATCTACAATGAAAAATATAAAAATTATACAGTAAATTATCTTGCTATTAGTTTTATATATATATTCTAGATATACGCATCAATGATACAATACAATCTTGTTCACATTTGTTATTGGAAGTTGAATGATTGAAATTCGATGAAACTTAAAAATTGTCGACCGTAACGTGAAAGGATTAATACATACGTTTTATGTTACGAAAAAAAAGCTGTGAAAAGCTTTCACGCCACAAAATAGGAACTTATTTTAGAATAGAAAATCTTACAAAAGTTGGTAAACTTCTGTTTAACACGATTGACATATTTGAACAATTGAAGTAAATAAACATGCAGTTTTATAGAAACTTGAGTTTTGTTTAAGACAACCGAGAATCCATAAAATTTATGAAAATTTATGATGTTAACATCAAAATTGCACTGTTCATTAAGCTAAAAATCAAGAAATTTTTTTTATTTCTTGGAATATAATAATATAATATTTTAAAGTTACAGTTGACTAAAACTTAATTTAATAGAAAATATTTAAACACATAGTTTACGTAAAATGTAATTGTTTATAATTGGCAATACAAATATATTCTACATACGGTTAAAATTATTTTATGTAATAAATTGATTGAATCTAATTTGATATATTTCATATTTTCATTGACTATATTTTCTTCAAAATCGAAAGTTTTTTTTCTTTTAAATATTACCGAATATATCAAAAGTTTTTTTCTTTTAGATATTGCCGATTAGTCGCTGAACTTATGTAAGATCAAAAGTTTCGCTCGTTACAGGACTTGAAAGTTCTTTAGAAGACTGAAGTATTCTAGTGAAGTCCGAAAAATCAGATCGAAAAATTCTGAAACTGAAGAAAGACTTTTGAAAGTAGAAAGTTCTATTTGAAATTTTTTAAAGTATGATATAAGGATTATATTTGAACATGAAGCGTGCTTGCTGCTCTATTCCTGGATATCATATTTCCATAAGAAAATATGTATCTTTTTTATGTGCTCTGAATATAACATTCAGATATCAACTTTCGAATGAAATGATTTATACTTAATATAACTTTCAGCATTTCTTTCCAAATTATTTTATTTTTTTTTATTACATATTAAAAGAAAATAAAACATCAAAGAGACATACTTATACATATAATATTCGAAACAAACATATACGTTTTTTTTTCTGTCAATTTTAGAAATTTTGGAAATTTCTGTTCTGTAATGATAATTTCCATTAGAAAATTCTTAATAACTTAAGAAGTATAATTTTAGGACATATATTTTATGATGATTTAAACAAGATATTCTGTTTTTTTTATTCAAAACTAACTAAATATTGTGTTAATTGTGTTATTAATGTATGTTACTTTTTCTATTTGTCACATTTATGCAAATTTTGATCAGCCAACTTGTTAACAAGTTTTACCATTATTTTTTTTATCGCATTTCTCTTACAAAATATGACGTAACATTTAAATTTGCATTCACATCTCATCCAGTATTATAAAATATTTTAAATAAATAGAAAGAGTAATAATATTCCAATTATATATATTTCTTTAATTTAAAAGGTTTAAGTTAGATTATTTTTAATTCATGAAAATAATACATGTATGTCAAAGCTGTAAGTTCATGAAATTGGAATTTATCCGATTAGACTTTACAGATTTACGGTATCAACGTGCAGACTCGATTTGTGATAGACTCGATCTGTCAGATAGAGCATTTCACATACATGTATGATGACAGGTAGCGATGACCGATCAAACTGTCCGACTAATCCTACGGGAAATTGACCATTATATACAGCCGTCTGTTCTTTGATTGATCCATATGCAATTCTCTCTAAAACAAAAACCTTATCACATAGCTCACTGGTCGAAGACGTATTCTATAGACGTATTCTATAGACATACCAAACTGTAACTCCCGATTTAGATAATAGTACAAAAGAGGTGGAGCGAACCGAGGAATTAAAGAGAATTAACCTTAGGATGAGCCTGTATTTGCTCTGATGGCAAATTAGGGCAACTAAATTAAAGACCTTCTTAGCTAAAGCTTTAATGAGAAATATGAAGGATTATTTCAACATGTCTTGTATTTATTGTCGTATGTACATTAAGTATTTACACGTGTTTCGTTTCCCTCGAAGAGATAATGATTTTATTAAAAATTTAAGATAGTAAAACATACTTACAGTAAAATATATGGTTAAAAACAAAATATTGAATGTAATATATTGAGAAATTTTAATTTTGAATAAAAGCTATAATTATCTAAGATTAACAGAACTTCTTTTAATTTTTTTGTGATTTCTATACTTGAATCATTGTTTATTTGATATTAACAAATTTTAAATTTGTATTTCAGGCGAATCAAACCGCGATGAGACGACGTTACGACAGCAGAAATGCGCGTGCATGCAATTGCGTTGCGTCATCGCGACGCTAAAGAATTCATCAGTATTTTGAATGGAAGCGCAGTGTCAAGATAGCACGAAGAAGCGGTACTCAATCGAATCAATCGTCGACAGATCACCATCTCGTGACAAAAATGGTTGTTGTTTCGAGCAACAAAGCCATGAGGACTGCGTGGATCCTTTCGTTGGTGATGGCACCGTTGTTGGTGCTAGGTAGTCCACCGGGTAACACTATTAGAGAAGGAGGCATCAAAATCGGAAACAGAGGAACGGTTTCCAAGGGCGTAAATGTGGGTAGAGGCAATTCAGCAGTTCGTATCGGTGAAGGAAGTAGACTATCGAACTCAACGAGACAGCGATCATTTCCGACTACCACAACCACCACAACTACCCCTACACGTTTCACACCGCAGTCTTCTGTGGGGAATAATTATAACATCACCGATCTCAAGGTAATAACTTTTTTCTGAAATGGATTTGGTAAAAAGAATTCTTGAATCCATCATTTATTGAAATGTTTCTTCCAAAGGAGAACATTTTGTATCCTTGATATAAAAAATTTAAAGTAAGTTTATAATGTAAATTTATTATGTTTTAATTTAAAAAGTATTTTCGAGGATAGACTGAAAAAGCCGTACGAATGTTTTATTGACAAAATGCGAAAATTTGTTTTGCATATTATGAAAAATTTATTATAAAAAAGCATTATATCGAAAAATATATTATTTAATACTCAATAAATTCTATATTATTAGAAACACTTTTATTTTAAATTAAAAGATATAATATATGTATGTAATTAAAATTATCCTTTAAAATTATCAATTACTAAAAGAAAGTGTATTTAATTTTTAATATTACAAAAAAGATATACAGATACTATACAATAAATTTGTTATGACTTGCACAAATCTTTGTGCATTTTTATAATTTTTACGGTAATCAATTTATTGTACAATTCTTTTCGCTTTTTTTTCCATTATTATATTAATGGATTATCAATTATGTATTCTTTAGATAAAATATTTTACAATTTGGGTATTTAATTAAGTTAAGTTTTTTTGAACAAATTATACTCTTCTAGTTGTCAACTTCATTTAAATGCAGTTGATGAAAAGTTTTTAAATGTTGGGAATATTCGACGTGGAGATAACCACCTTTAATGAATGTTAATGAATTCATCAAGTCAATAATAACTCACATTATTCGGGGATAGTTACCTCAGTATTATTCGAACTTAATCGAATGGAAATTTTCAGGAAACCACTCATTTTCATGGATTCATGAATTTTTTCTCGATTTTTCAAATCCATGTCGATCCACAATGAGTCAATTTATAGATTCTCGTCTCCATTTAATACATTGATTGTAGCACAAGTACCGTCTATACTTCGGAATAGAGTGCAATTAAAGTCAGTAGATATACGGTTAGTGGTGCGATTCGTTACCAATAATCGATGGATTACGTCACTTCTCCGAGTTAAATCTGTTATTCAAACGATATTTGAGAGAATACTTATTAAAATGAAATTTTTCTCGATTTAATGTCATGATAGGTGATAATATTATGAATGAAAATATTTCTATAGAAAATATTTTTATATCTCTAAATGTGCTTGAAATAAAAAATTAAAAATTATAAATCTTTTTAGAATACATTTTTACATTTATCGCAGATGTGTATAAATTATTAAAAGCAATACTAACATATTTTGTATGTCTAGAAAACAATATTAATATTTCTTAATATTTTAGTTAAATAAAAAAAATTATTTTATTTCCAAATAAACTGTATAATATTGATAATAAAAGACCTAGTATTTCATTTTTCTTTACGCTTGCAGATTAAAAATTTAATATTAAATCAAAATCTTTCATGATTGTATTATACACCTTAAAATTATAGAAAAAATATTGTGCCAAAAACCAAAGTCCTGATCGTTGCAGAAATATGATGAAACGATTTGCTTAAAGAATTACTTTAAAGTAACTGGTCTTTTGCTAAAAAGCATTATTGATAGACTGAAACGTAAGCCGCTGTCCAGTCTAAGCCTACACGTAGGTATTCATTCGCATCGATCGATTTATGCAACAGGTGCGCGCTAGTCCATTCTTGTGCTAATAAAGTGAACAAGATGCCCTCTTGCTGCACTTTTCTGATCGCTTTGAGCGCTTAATGTATTGTCGATCGTGATGCGGTGCACTGGCGACAAGTAAAAATTGTAACGAACTGTCATTAATATTTAAGAAGCGTTAAGCTAAATATTTACATATCGATATCACAATTTACAATATAAGACATTAGACAAAGGAAATATTAATCGCCCAATTAAATAGTTTGATAATATAATGACAAAACTGTACGATCTATCAAAAGTCACAATGTATTTACTTTTTCTTATTTAGGTATAAATATGTAATCTATATACACTACTTAACAAAAAATTGGGAACACTTTAGAAAGCTCAAAATTGTGCAATATTCAGAACACCACAACTCGGTGAAAAATTATCGCAAACAAAAAAATCAAAAAGTATTTGAGAGCTTGAAATTTCTACTTTTGAAATCGGTAACTGATATTTCAATCTGACTGATTCTTTATGAAGATATATAGGGATAGGATGCCTCAATGCGGTTAGATGAAGGAAGGGGGAGGAATAGGTTCCGGTCGACCTCAATGGTTAGATTCGGAATAGGAGTGTGACCGTATTCTGAATATTCTCTAATTAAGTACTCTAATTAATTAATTCCGCGGATGAAATAATTATATTATGTCTCTGGCACTCACTACTTGATCGCTATACTCAGTTTCTCCTACAATTGAAAAGATTGAATTAATTCCAGAATTTTGAGATTTAGCCTCTCTCGCATGCAAGTCGGAAATGGATACGATTACGCTAAAATGCAGAATCTGAATGTAAAATCATTTTAGGACGATAGGTGCAGTAAAGATAAGTAATTCTATGCCGAAATTGGCAAGTTTCGAGTGATAATTAGCGCAAAATAGGCAACATAATCACAAAACAGATGACAGAAGATGCTGCACTTGGCGCTTAAGCGAACGCCGGCAAGGTATATCTTATCAAAATTATTATTTTATATATTTTGACAACAGGAAGAAGAAAATTGGAATATATGTATAAACGATATTATAATAATAAATAATAATTAAGCATTTAATGAGTATGAAAGCATGAGAGTATGAAAGTAGTTCCTACGAACTGCGCATGTCAAGACGAGAGAAGAGACGCCATGACATTTTCATTGAGAAGTCTACCGCCATTAGAGACAGACGTAAAAAACGATCAGGCCCAGATTAAGTAATACCGCTTAATTATCGTAACGGGAGTGTCTGCGAGTAAGTGCGACAACGCGGGGACGCGAATAATCCAAATTTAAGATACGGACCTAGGCGAACGATATGCTTTTCGATACATTGAAATTTAATCACTGCCACTTAGATAAAAAGTATGAGCAACGAAGTAACAGTCGTGTTGTATTAGTAGTATTAATTTAAACATTCTATTGTAGATTATGTTAAACAATCGATGACCCATGGTACCTCGTGACTCATAGTGCTCACCGGTTTCTCTTAACTTTAGAAGAGAAAAAGTGCACGAATTAGCATAGAAAATAATCTAATTTGATTAGTTTAAAATGGATCAAAATTATATATTTTCTCTTTTATATTTGTGTAACAAACGGACGTGATATAATTCTTTGACGCGAAGAATAAAAAATGAATAAAAAAGAATAAAATATGAATAAAATATGAATAAAAAATAATTTATCATTAAGATTATTAGATTATTTATATATTAATCAATATTTATTGTTCATTAAACAAGTAAACAATATATAATATAACAAAATAATACAATCCAATTTATCATAAAACAAATAAACAATATAACAAAATAATACAGTCCAATTTGGTCAAATATTAAATTAACATAAATTAAGCAAAATTCAGTAAAGAGAAGAATTACAACACAATACAACAATAATGATGATAAAGTAAAATTATGTGTAATGGACGTATTTCCCAACGCAATCGTACATGTCACGAATGAATATATATTGTACAATAACACTCGTTGCTAAACTCGGACCATTTGTAACATAGTGGCCGCGTCAACTACCACGTCTCGGTCGAAACTTGGCGAAATATCGTTTTGTACAACCTGTTGACGATCTTTCTCACCGTTTGATGGAACGCGAAAATGATTTATCACCTGACATTGTTCGTTTCTGCACCGTCCGAAAACGCATGATATACATCTGTAAGACACACAGTCTAACAGGCGCCTTACTAAAATTTCATATTTCCTCCATCATATTTGTGTAACAGATGGGCATGATGGTACCGTACAAATCCTTCGGCGTGAGAGAATACACCAGAGCAGTCACTACCGCTATTAACACGCTGCAGAGAAGTACGAGGGGTCCAAGGCTGGGGCTTTTCCAGCGATATGATCTTCATGTCAAGATAGCGATGAAGGAACTTACACCTAGCCCAACTGGTGAGTATTAATCTCGCTTGATTGATAGCATTGTTAGCCATATTATTATTATTATTATTATACATTCCATCACATCGTACATTATGTAAATATTAACAAAAGTATTTTACGTTATATAAAATTAAGTCAAATATTAACAAATTAATGTATTTTTTAAATATATATTTTTTAAATATATATTTGTATTTTAATTTTTAATATACAGTCGGTATTCAATTTTTTGCGAAATGCAGTTGACATTTTTGCATTGGAAATGCAATATATGTATGAAAAAAAATGCATTTTTAATTTCTACTAAATGAATAATACATACAAAAATTGAACTTTTGTTCTCACTAACAAATTTGGTATGTAAATATTTAGTGTTTAATTTTATGAAAAGAGTAATATAAGTCGTACATTAAATTTGTTGATTTGCAAATGAAAAGATTATAAAAAGTTTTAAAAGGAGTTTCGAATGACGAAAAAGGCCTGACCATTTTTAACTTTTTATTTTTATGATCGTGAAAAGGATTTACGTGTGAAATGGCAAATGATGAGATTTTTCGGAATCGTAGCAGGTTCATGAAAAGAACAGAAAGTCTTAGCTCAATACGAACTCATTTCTTTAGAGACATTGGAGGCTTTTATGAGGCTTGGCCTTTATCAAACAAAATCTGAACGAAGGACTATATTCCTTTCACTAATATCGTTCTTTGTGCCCATTGGATACAAATCAGCACTTTAGTCTTGCGATAAAGAGATTCTCTGTTATCAAACGAATGCAAAGCAGAAATGTAAAATGACTTAGATTTATCCTTTTGACGATTTATGTAATTACTTTTTTGTAAAGCTAAATAAAGATTATAATTTATAGTTCTAACGTAACTAAAGAATGAATTTCTATTTTACACGAAATAGAAATTTATTTTGTATTTTTTAATCTTTGTTGTACAGTACCTATTGCAGCAACGTAGAAAATGCCGAGTAATGCGAAATAATTAGGAAGCGAAAACCAAACGTATAAAAGTAACATGCAGGATAATATAATCTTAATTTAAAATACATGTCTGATGCAATGTAAAAATAATGACGCGACAAATTTTGTATATATTATATATATTATATAAATATATATTATATTTATAAAAATAATAATAAAGTTATTTAAATATAAATATTATGTAAAAAATTAGAAATATTAAAAATATATATTATATATAAATATATTTACATAACAGTCGGTATTTATAATTTTAACAAATTATCATAGAAATGAATTTATATCATGGTATAATTTTTATTCTTTTATCAAAAATTTATACCATTGATATTTGCACTGAATATTTTAACGTTGGAAACTTTGCGTCAATTCCATAAAACATAAAGTGGATGGAAATGAAGTACAAGCATTCTGATCATTGTGGGTTTTGAAGGATGAAAGTACATAAAATACATCCGTTCTACAATTTGCACATGCTGACTCGCAGTAACAGCTTCATATTCAATTAATTCAGAATGAGGATTATATTAAACTGATGCAAATATTGATTAAAGAGAAAAGTTTCGAAAACATGAGAAAGTATTAATTATTATTTAATCCTGATCTTACCTGTTATTGGTGCAATACTAAAATATTAAAAACAAAATTACATTTTACATAACTTTTTAAATTTAAAAATGTACAAATTCACAAAGCTTTAAAAATAAATGTAAAAATGTCTGCATGTTTCTAAAGTCTAAATGTTTCTATTTAATTTAATTTTTTTATGTAATTTAACTTGGTATAATTTTTAAAATAATTATGTATGTAGTTTTCTTTTTGTATATTATATCATCTGTATTTTATATATTTCATATTTATAAAATGCTTAAATATTAAAATAGAAACATGTCTAAAAATATTGTTATGCATCATTCCTTTTAATATTTTCGTAATGTAGACCGTAAATTTTTAAAATCATTTTCGAGCATTTTTTTAAGTTTATAATATATATATTAGATTCGGTAAATGACAATGAACGTGTTGACGTTCACTTGTTTTCTAAAGATCTTATGTTGGCGGAAACTATCTGGAGCGCATTAAATTTATGAAAAATCGGAATTGGGCTGAAATGGGATGTTTTCATGCTGCCGCGCTCCGTCGAAAGAAAAAAAGACGTCGAGCGCAATTCTGCCATGTAAATCACGTCGGAAAAGCTGGACGACAGCCAAGCGCTGCTTGCTCACACATCATCGCACGTCACACCACCCATTGCCACGTACCACGTTCCATCATCACCTCACGCGCTTCCTGAATGAATACATTGGTCGACAAATGGTTGTACTACTGCCGGAAATCTTAAATGAGTAATGACAATCACTTAGTAACACAGCACCATCATTTGTCGGTCTATTAAATTTCTGCAGGAAAATTTTAAACACTCTGATGCAGTAAGAATTAATAGAGTAAGTGGAGAATGCAATGTAATGTAAGCTGAAAAACTTTGTAAATAATTCTTGTTTTTTTAAAAAAGCTTTGTTTTTGTGAATTCTGTGAATTATTTTAGAACCTTCATTTGGAAAATATTTTTTTCCAACAAATAAAAAAATAATAAGAATGGGAATTGATTATTATTAAAAATTAATAGGAATATAACTTATATTTACGATTGAAGAATTTACAAGTCTCTGATTCAAAATATTTATAAATTCGTAGATTTTTTATTAATTTATTTAAAAATTTCATAGATTTTTGTAACGTAGATAATAAAATATAAAAGCCTAATATAAACTTTATGATATCTTTATATTTTTTAAACGGAAATAACTAAAATGAATACCATCATTTTTAATGTATAATAATCTATAAGTTATATATAAAATCATAATTTCTTATTGCTTTCGAGAATTACGAAATAAGAAAGCAATAATTACGCAATAAGAAAGAATTACTTTCGAAAGTTTTTCCGTAGCTTTTCAGCAATTTTCTGTGACTTTATCAGACACTTCTAATAGCACTATGATAACTATTGGGAAGTAGCGACGGCTTGCCGAAAACCGGAAGCGGTTCGGCTGGAGGGCAAATTGAACATCGCGGTTAAACGCAGACACCGCAACGGCTGACATGTGTAGAGTAAATCGCGGGTCAACGCCAGCAGTCACGATCGATAACCATGCTTTCAATATCGCGAGGGCAATTTCGATATACACGATAACTTTCCTACACAGTAGCATTTATTAAAAATGGAGATGATTAATGTTGATCCGTAATTGACATGTCAAAAGGAAACTGCGATTCGACATGTCAAAAAGAAACTACGATTCGACATATATAAATATGTGTGCGTGCATGCGTGCGGCGTGCGCACGCGCGCGCGTGTGTGTGTGTGTGTGTGTGTGTGTGCGCGTGTGTGTGTGTATGTGTGTGGGGTGTAATATGTAGACTCAATATATGGACAAATTCTCATTATGAAGAAAATGAAATGGAGATAAGGCAAAAAATTGCATATACGATATAAAAAAATTGCATAATATATTGCAAAAAATTTTGCATTATTAAATCAGATGAGTTGAAACGTGAACGTCGAACGGATTATATGCATGAATAATGCAAGATTATAGCATGTCGAGAATTGAAGCCAATGAGAATAGGTACAAACGTATAAAGCTTTCTTTGAATATTTCTTTGAATACATAATTTCTTATTCTTCAGATTCTTTTAAGATTAATAAAAAAGATTAATAAGAGAGAGAAAGAGAAAGAGAGAATTGTATCAAACTTTCAAGATATGATTTCATATATTTCGACAATGAAAAAGTTTACATAAGCTTCGCTATTGTTGGTGTAGTTTTTGAATTACTCGTATATCGACGGCTATAAAGCTAGGTTTGTGCTAGCATCGTTGCGTGAAAATCCATCGGTAATTCCAGCTGGCGTCACTAAAGGAGGTCGCGTCATGCCTTGAGAGAGCGCTCTGTTCTCCATCAGACAAAGTGATCCACTCAATTTTATCAGTGACTCGATAATACCGGCAATGCATGATTGAGTTGGAGCTTCATCGATTATTTAAAATCTTGTTAATCGCTATGTTCGATCCGGCAGTATGGATAAGAGCGAGCTTTCGCAGAGAAAGAGAGAGAGAGAGAGAGAGAGAGAGAGAGAGAGAGAGAGAGCTGACAAGCGTCGCCGCCATACTAACGAAAATAGACGGTAACGTTTTAACTACGTATGTGGTATTTAGTAGTAAACGACTTAATTATAACATACTA
>NW_012130070.1:7177888-7180512 GCF_000143395.1 Atta cephalotes | reverse complement strand
TATATATATATATATATAATATAATAAATTTTATCAGCCAAAAGATAATTAGAAACTTTATCTAAGAGCAAAGATATAAGAACTTTTATTAATTTATTAGCAGTTCAATAATAATTTCTTGTTGATTTTCTTAAGCACAATAACAATAACGAAAAAATGTAATTTATTGTAGAATATAAAATTAGTGCTATTTTATGTTGAAATTTATTTGGTCTGAGTATTTCTAATGAGTTTTGAATATATATAGAAAAAAGTGTGAGATAGGCGCTATTATGAGATGAGGCGCCTAATATAAGATAACGATGTTCTCGCTAAACGCTATTGGTTCCATGAATTTATTGTTCTTGGATTGAAAACTACTATATTTAGTGGAAAATTTATTATTAGATCATGCCTGTAATCATTGCAAAAAAAGATTTTAGAATTTGGATTTAGAATTTGATCTTCAAGTTTTATTGAGATAAGTTTTTAAACCTTGTTTATTATTTAATAAGTAAATATTTAGCAATAAATTCTTCATGTGGTGTTAGAGTAAGATCGATACTAGAAAAATATGTAATATGTTGAATTGCTTAATTACTATTATTACATTTATCTAAAATGAACTCAATATCTCATAATAGGAGCCTTTCCTCTAGTAATTTGTGAAGAAGATTTAGAGAAGCATTCAAAACATTTTGCGTAGTCGCATGAAAAATGTAAAACTTTCGTGAAAATATCTCGAAATAGAAAACTAAGATACAATCTGAAAAGTGTTCAGAAGTTACATTTTGGGAAGTTATACAAAGTATAAGTAAGTTAGACAGATGATTTTTTCCTGCATCTTCTTTTTGCTCTTCTTTTTTTTCTCGATTTTATTGTTACATTTGCAATCGAAGTGTGCTGATTTACATGTCTCTTCTTTCCTTAGTTATTGAAAATTTCAATTTGTTGCTCACACCTTCCTCACGACAAATAATTTTGTTTGGGATATTTCAACTGTTAAAAGACAAATGTCGAAAGGAGAAGAAGCGATAACAGACACATAGATAAAAGGTTTTTTATTAAAATCTATTAGACATATTTAGCTAAATATACTCACACAGTAATATTTTTAAAGATACATTTTTCTGTGAGTATTAATTGTTAGCTATTAATTGTTTTTTAGCTCTTTTTAACTTTTTATTTAGTTTATTTAACTTTTATTTTGATTATTTCGTAAAAATTTATTTATTTTAAATTATTTAGTGTATACTGTTTACTCCTAAATCTATATTTCATATCTTAATTTACGTCAAATACATTTATATAATTCGAATATATAATTCTATATATAATCTATACGATGAAACTTAGCAATCAAGATTTCCGAGCAATTAATATCAGGCCAATTTACCGTTCGTGACATCTCCATTATTTGCTAGCATTTACTTCAATCAATGACAAAGTCTGTCACACATAGAATTAGTTTCCTCGAAATATTTTATGAATATGCGGATATTAATTTTGTTTTAGAATTTATTAAATAGCATAAGAAATAATGTATTAAAATATCTTTTGTGTCTAACATAATGACATATACATATTTTACGCATATGACTGCATTAGACACAAAAATATTTTTAAAAATATACGTGTATATGTATATATTTAATTTTTCTAATCAAAACTTAAAATTAATTTATATATTAAATAAGCTCTATATGTGTTTTTTATTGACAGGCTTCTTTTATGCACATTCTATGCACTTTCGTCATTATCTTTTTCTACACATTTTACAACATATAAATAATTGCAACTATTTAATGAAGTTTCTGAGCAATTACTCGATATCTGATCTATTTACCGGAATCAGAATACTATAGTATGAAGCGGCGTGTTACAAGTGCTTGGCATACCGTTTGAAACGCCGATCGAAGAGCTTTTGAATTATTTGCCTTAGCATTCCTTTGTTTATGTCCTTATTAAGAATCTTTTATTCGATATCGTTGCAATGAGAAATGGATTGATAGAAGGAGTAAGAGGGAAGGATATAATAACGGTATTTTAACAAATAATACAATATAAAACTTTTTTGCGAATTGTAAAAAGTTTCCTTTGCATATAACGACTTTTGTTCATTTTTATATAAAAATAATAAGAGAAATTTCGCAAAATTATTATTCATTAACTAAAGAAAAAAAACTAATATTTAATTAATGAAAAATGTTATATGTTACATATCAGAATGAAAAATATATTAATCCAAAAGAAATATAATATGACATTCGAAAACTACGTGTCAAAATAAAAAGATACATTTAATGAATAACGATTGAATAGATATTTTTACATTTGCTGATATATTTAAAAATATATGCGACTTTAATTGATACAAATAGTATTACTAATTTCTTCATTTTGATACATTGAGAAGTTTTAACTTCGCTGCATTAAGCATTTATTTAACTTAATATTTTGTGTAATTGCAATTTATATTAATTGTAATTATTAAATTATATATAGAAACATATAATGACGTTAATTTTAGTTATTTTTAAAAATTACGCTTATTTATTAAAACATTATTAGAAAAATTATTATATTTATTACAGAAAGTGCATGTGACACACACACACACACACACACACACACACACACACACA
>NW_012130070.1:7175741-7177654 GCF_000143395.1 Atta cephalotes | reverse complement strand
ACACACACACACACACACACACACACACACACACACACACACACACACACACACACACACACGCACGCACGCACGCACGCACGCACGCACGCACGCGCGCGCGCGTACGCACGCACAAGTGTCATTTACACAGATAATTAAGTTCTTCTAAAATGAAAGCTATATTTCACGCAAAAGCCAATTTCCTCTGCTTATTACACACATTTTTCTTTGAAAGAGATTTATGCTGTTTTCGAATTGGCAGAGAATATAGCTGCGAAAAGAGTCGTCTTCACCAATCAAGCTTCATGCAATCTTTAAATTGTCACTTTGTCTGAATTTTACCGTTTCGGGGTAACTTTATGATCAATCAATAGATTTCATCGTAGACTTACCGACGACATTCGCACAAAGACTGTGCTGACCCTTCTACGGCAAGTTCGAGCCATTCCAACAAACGACATCCTCTTATCGCGGGCCATTCCACAGATTGATGCGGCTACATCGCGCGTTCCAATATGGAGTTCAGATTGGTGTCTGTCATCGATTAGTAATTTGGGACGCAGACTTTTAGTTTTTCCAAGCTTAATCTTTTTTTCTTCCTCTTTCTCATATCCATATCTGGATCGAATGATGTCTTTGTTCCGATGTTCCGTCGTAACACTCTTTCTTCTATTAGTTTATGTAGAAAGATAAAAGAATGACACGAACTATTACAATACTTTTTTCTAAAATTCTTAATACAATTTATGATTTTTTTAATGCATAAGTTATAATTAATTTTTTGAATTATTAATATATAATTCTTAGTTGTGCTATTTTTAAAGGCTTAACTTATGATTTGTGAAGTCTTATACTCGAAGGAAAGTAAAGCAAATTAATTATTTTTTAATATTGATAAATGCTCCTTGTCATTAGTTCTTTACTGTTATTAAGTTTTAAGGTAAAATCATTAAACTTTGAACGAGAAGTAATGAAAATGTCAATGTACCCTAGTTACTTGATATAAAAGCAAGATGATATCCATTAATAATCGACGTTTGACCTGAAATCTCAAAATAGTTTTCTTCAATGTGGAGTGTTTCTTGCAAAAATAACTATTAAAATTATATTGAAGGGGTAACCAGATAACGTAACACAATGCATTTTTTGATCAGAAGAATAAAAGAAACCTATTACTTGAGTGTAGTTACTAACAGGAATTTCCTATTCCAACTGCATCGACCAATTTATCTCTCTTTTCTCGAAAGATATCTTACTATCGAGTTATCTTACTATCCTTGAGAGTAGTTAGAGAAATTGTTGGTAAGAATTTTTTAAAGTAAAATTTTTCAAAGCAGAAATTCTTAAAAATTTTATTATAATAGACAATTTTCCTTTATTTTTTTCTTCTATATTCTATTCATACAACAATATTTTGAAAAGATTGTATCACATTGTTTGTATATTTAAGGTGATCCAGACCAGTATATACCGTTCATATTCGTTTGTGGAATTAAATCGAAACCTCCTTTATTATTTTACAATATATAGTCGCAACAGTTCACGAGATTAATTTCTAAAAATTGCCAAGTAAATGGAATAAGGCTGTATAAGACAACATTAAAAAATAAAAATCTTTGAAAGATTTCGAAGTTCTTTATGAAATATTTCAAAAATATTTCTCATAGAACTCTTAATGATATCCTAAAGTTGTCTTAGATGTCGATTTTGACAATTTGTTTATTGGATAACTAAAAATAATTGCAAAAGTTGCAAAATGATAGATGATTTTTTGATTCAGTCTTTTATAAACAGTACGTATATACCGGCTTCTCTGGCTAATCTGGATCACTTTGTATAGAGTATTATATCATGTACATACACACACACACACACACACACACACACACACACACACACACACACACACACACACACACAAGCGCGCGCGC
>NW_012130070.1:7159085-7175721 GCF_000143395.1 Atta cephalotes | reverse complement strand
CACTTTTCACTCACAAGACATAGATATTTTTATAAATAATATAAAATATCATCCGCTTGAGCAATTTCGCCTATTGTAAATAAAGTAATATCGATCTTTTTCCCATTTCCAACAAAATGAATCAATCACGGTAGCACTTGCCATTCTAGATCGTCCATCAAGTAGAAGTTTCAATCGTACCTACGCTATAATCAGACGCTACTATTGCAATGAAACGCCTCCGCACATATCGATACGATTCTGGATTTCGTTTCCGATGCCATCTCTCCACTAAGAACATTTAATCAATCTTGTCGTTGTCCGATAAGTCTGTCGAATGCGTCATTTGGACGAACTACTCAGTACACGGGATTCTCTCTCGACGAAGTCGTTCGTCACTCAATAAAAGAAAGGGAAATCAGGTCGAACCACTAATGGAGCTTTTCAACGATCTCACGGTGCTTTTCTTCGGCCAATTCTTAATAATCAAGTTTTGCCCATCAAAAGATCTGACTGATCGCTCCATGGAGGAATTTTTCCTTTCTTCTTCGTAGGGTGCATTGTTATTTTAATCAGCATCAATTCTTTTCTTCCAATAGTAAACCCCAGGATAGCTTTAGCAAGGTATTGCGGCGTTATGATTCATTCGTTGACGAATAAATCCATAAGATAATTTCGAATAATTGTGTGGGGAATTTATCCAGAATGTATAGCAAAGATAAATATTATTTTTACTTTTTATGTAACATTATTTATTGAGTCTTTGTACATTAAATAATGTTTTAGAATGACTGGAGTGTATTCACTGTAAAAAGAGTCTGATATAATAATTACTAAATGTTAAATGAAATAATTTTAATCAAATATTTGTTTAATATAACCAAATATAACATTATACTTTTTTAAATATTTAGTAATTACTACCAAACGATCGTTTATATTTATTATAATTTAGTAATACATACTAAATATTTAGAAAAGTAAAAAAAATTCTCCTATTGATAACCAAATGTTTAAAATTATTTTATTCGACATTTGGAATTGCCAGATTCTTTTTCAATGTAGATGACATTAACTATAGTATTAACAATATAGAAACGATTTTTTTTAAATAAAAATTTTGAATTAATTTGATATTTTTAAAACGAAAATTAATAGCGGAAACTTTTTTACATATAATTTTATATAATTTGGGAATTCTTTTAGATTAATTAAATATTTGTAAGCTATTTGTAATTAAAAGATAAAATCGTTTACCGGACGCGAAAAAAATTAGCGCAACTATAGTGAAATTCGGAAATGAACATTTCATACATGTCGGGGCAAATGGTCAGAGGAAATTGCACCAATATATCCCATCAACGTATGAAGAATGCAACACAGTGACATTAGGATGCAATCAGTACTCGAGGTCAAATACGTTTGAATTTGTGCTTTTTTTCTTGCTAATCAAACTCGTGCGAACACATTGTAACGAATTGATTCACGATATATTAAATGTATGACATATCATAACAAATTCGAAACGCACAATGTTATAAAATCAGTTGCTAACATGTACATAACTTATAAAACGAAAATCAATATGGCAGATATAAATTATTTCCTATAAAGTTAATCTTTTAATTATGGGATGCTGCAAGTATTTTCACGTTTCCATAATTAATTACTGTATATTGATTATACGAGTAGTAACTCTGACGGATTATATATATAAAACATATAGTTTACGTAATAGAATAACGGTAAATAATATACAACGGGAAATATGATATCCTCGCGTATTGAAAATGGGTGAACGTCAAAGCCAAGAATTTGTTTTAAAAGTTTGTCTTTCTTAGAAGAACAAACAAAAGGAGAAACAAATGAAAAAGATGCCAAAGTAGGTCATGCTTGGAACACATGTTATTTGGTTCGAAGATGAAAGGGACACAATGGTAATATTCTATGGCAATTCTCATTTGATACCGATGCGTACCGATACCGATGTGACATGTCTTTCTTCATATAGAGAAAAAGAAATGAAAGAACGCTTTGTAACACGGATTGTGTTTGGCAAAAGGTGCGAGAGGAAAAAAATACAATCATGTGACCGGTATAACAAAGTAAATTGTTCAGGACAAGGCGATCGAATTGAGGATGGGTCGTACAAAGAAAATCGCAGAGAGAATGCATGTGGATTGGGCACGTAGCAGAGGCCATTCAATAAAGTGATTCAGCGCGAAATCTCGTAAGCCGAGTGTATGCGTTATGGTTTTCTGCGATTCGATACGAACCATGCCTGAAGCGCTCTTATGAATATTTGATGTCGATACCGTTACGTCGGATTGTCTGCATATCCCATTACTACACGGATATCAATACTTTCGCAGATGACTGTACGCATAATAAAAGGAAGCGTTTAATAAGTTTTTGATTATATCAATTTTATAATAATTTTATTATATATAGTATATATGTTTATTATTTTATTATTTATTACGTTAAACAAGATAGATGACTGTAATCTTAAATATTATGAGGTTATTAATTAGCTATCTTAATTTTAATGAGCATGTAAACGATACAGTTTATATACACAAAAACATTATTTCAGTATTACTTTTTAATGCGATATTTTCGATGACATAAATTATTTTTAATTACTATTTGTTTGAAAAATTTCTGCTAAAAATATGTTATGTCTTAAAATATCCTATATAAAAATATGTCAACTAACGAAGTCGTTTTTTCTGCATAGCTTCTATGTAAGAGAAATATTTAACTATTATATTTAAATTTGCTACTAAAATTATTATGTATGTTGTGCCGCCCGCCGCATTTTCGAAAGACATATTCTATATGCATAATACATGTGTAATAAAACAGTAGTTTGTAGTTATGATTCTTAATATCAGACATTACGTACCCTTTCATGACGTGGATAATCATTCATGAGAAATGTTGAATAAGAATGTCTTAAAGAATACCACGTTATACAGCAATATATTTCATTAGTAAAATTGTTTTTATCGTATTAAGCAAATAATGTTTATAAACTCAACGGTTAATTCTTCAATCATAATTACCAAGTAAACAATCACTTAGGAAATTCTCTATGCTTTAAACTATTCATATTCGTTCCTCTTGTTTGCAGTGTAATATCATGGTCCCTTGCGCACAAAGACGACTGTTAATGCCACTCTCGTAGAATTCCAGAGTGCGGAAATGTAGTCAAAGTAATGCAATATACTGCCACTACCTCTTCATACCAGCCTGTCCATCCATGATAGGAAACCAATGTCTCTGTTCACAGTGAACGTTTATTTAGGCAAGTTCTCGTATGAGATCACTTTCCTAATGTCATTGCTTACTCAGACCTCTATAAATTCGATCTTTGGTGCTAATTGTTTAAATTGAGATTTAATAAAATTAAAATTTCCGTCAATGCAAGTCATCGCAATCACATTCAGTTATTTAATATCGCAATGCTTTCTCCTCAATTTATCAGCGTGAAATAAAAGCTTCTTTCGTCATCCAATTTTACGAAATTGTCGTGATACATTTATCGCCAAAGTTTACCTCGTGAAAGTTGAATCCAATACTTTGCGGAAAGTTTTCGTATATTTTCTTGTCAGTATATATTTAGCTGTATATATTTCCTACTGAATGCACAACAACAGTACACAATTCCTGATTTCAAATTTGAAGATATTAAATTTATGATTTTAGTAGTGCGCTAATGTAATTAAAAATAAATAAATAAGTTTTTAATACACATGAAACTTTTACTTAAAGTCTGTAACAAAAGTTATATAAATTTGTTATTGATAAACAGTTGGGAGTAAAGGATATCCTTAATCTTCGCATTATAAATTTTACATAAATATATTTTGAAGATAGAATTATTTGATTTTAAATGAAACAGTGAATATAAGTTATTTTAATTA
Organism: Atta cephalotes; assembly: GCF_000143395.1. Lineage (NCBI taxonomy): Eukaryota > Metazoa > Arthropoda > Insecta > Hymenoptera > Formicidae > Atta > Atta cephalotes. The sequence continues at coordinate 7,171,813 of NW_012130070.1, read as the reverse complement.
TTGTTTAAGCGTGAAGTAAATATCACTATGAAGTGATATTCTTTAATAATTATTTCAGCGACAGACTAACAGTTGTTATCTCTCTCTAGGTAGCTATTTTACACGGAAATTATTAATTCTGCAATAATAGTGGAGAATCTCTCAACCACAACGAGCGAATTATTCCATCAAAATTAAATTTCCACATGTGTGTGTGTGTGTGTGTATGTGTGTGCGCGTGCGTGCGTGCGTGCGTGCGTGCATGCGTACATTATATTGTATTTACGAACGTCTATGCTTTGCATTTGCACATATAGTATAGTGTTGAAGACACACTTGAATAAGTGACATACGTAAATTTGAAGATACACATGTTATGTATCCAAGCAGAGTAACAAATCATTATAATATCAAAATGTCAAAATTATTCCAAAATGATCATTGAAAATCATTTTTCAATCATTTTCGATTAATTTTAATGTCATTTTGACGTTATCGTATATTTGACTTGTTCTGCTTGGGATATCATATAAAGTAATAAAAAACAGCATATTATTATATCTGCTATATTACATCTGTCTTGTATTTTTTTTTTAAATATGCGGAACGATCATTAATAACGTGCGAATTCACTCCAATATCGAATTCCATCGAAGACTCTGCAACCCTTTTAGGTATGGCAGGATCGTAGAGTCGATTATTCTCGGTATTTTAGTGCTTTTTCCGTGAAGAAATCTGACAACGAATATTTCCGGAGTATGCTATTCATGTTATTTATATTAAAACATAAATCATCTGTAGAGATTCACTGAAACTTACGTACAAATGACACAACAAACGCCAACATGAAACCGGAACTTCGTAGAATAATTGCTAAATTAATATTTATATATATAAATTAATATTATAAATTAATATTTATATCATTGAATAATAGACTATTATTATTCTAACTTCGATTTAATCATAAAATCATAGAAAACTATTTGTTCGTTATAATCAAGAATATTTTACATTAATTTAATAACGTTTAATTTAACTTTATGACTAACAACTATTTTTGTAATGTATATTAATATAATTTTCATGTTATTCTCCTTATTTAATTTCCTGTAATTTTCACATGACATCTCACAAATTCAAAGGACATATAACCGTACTGCTGAGAGACACGTCGGACACGTTCCTCTTTTATGTGATATTTTAATAGAAACATGTACAGCATATTCGGATGACTGAGTCAGACAAAATCCATTCAAATAATTACTTTACTTTCGCGCGTGAGATAGTAAAACATACCGCAAGCGAGACTTACCTTTAGGTACAGCGAGGTTCCTAATTACAGCACAAAGAACATCGTACGATACTAAGCTCTCTTATTCTCTATTCAGTATGAATCCAAACAAAATTACGTATCCTGTACTCTTTTCTTTCACTTCGCGTGTAGTAACGCGATCACGTACATTGGACTTAATTAGAACTTTGCGCAGATACGTCAATTCGTTGGAATTCTTGGATCGAAAGTCTCTCGAATTTTAAGACTATACTATTTAAATAATAGAATAAATATACTATTTAAATTATAGAATTCCTAAATCGATATTTCAATATTGAGACTGAAATATTGCATATCATTAAATTCACGAATATCAAAGTTTTTTTAATGTATACTTATAAGTTAAATTTAATTAAATCTTTATATTTGTAATATTATTAATTGAGATATGTAATATTATTTAATTCTAATATTAATATAATATTGTATTTATTAATAACCTTACGAAGCTAACGCTAAAATCTACAACAATTACTTATATTTGTAAGATCTATTTAATCTATGTTAATTAAAAGGCATTAATTAATTTCATGAAATAAAGAATGAACACTATTTAATAATAAGTATATTTATATAAGAATAATCCAAATTTAGATATAACATGAAAAACAATTGCTTGATATTTTTAATAAAGATGTTTATAATTGAGTGGCTCTACAATTCATAGTCAGCGCTGGAGAGTTAAACTGTATGTTGTAATATTATTTAATTGTACTAATTAAATTTCGTAGAGCATCAGATTCATCTAATCAACAATATTGAAATTCTTGAACTTTGCAAGATAGTATAATTTATCATAATTGTAATATAAGATCATTTGATTTTAAATTAATAGCATTTCTTGATCGACATGCAGAATTAAACTTTACTTATGCTGGATCTTATATTCATAGTCGGATCTTATATTTAAGACTGTCTTAAGTACAGTCTTATGTTATGAACTAATCAGGAAGCTATATTAAGACAATATTTAAGGCATACTTAAGATAGTCTTAAAATAAGAACAGACTATCGGAATATCGTCCTTAAAGCCTTAATAATACTTGAATTTGGCTTCATATATTTGCAATACATAATATTGATTTTTATTTATTTCTTGTTTTATAATTTATACAATGACTTTATTAAAATATACAAATATAAAGTTGTTACATCTTTATTGCTATTGAATAATTGAGATCTCAAGTTAATATAAATATTGTATTCAATTTTAAATTTAATTTGATTCTTAATCGACAGTATTTTTAATCGATATAAATATCTTCTCGAGTATGAATCTTAAATTTTTCTGTTTTAATGAAATGCTTTCAGCTCTATTAAGTAACTCGCCGTCGAGCGTGTCAAATAAATTTCTTTCGATGTTTTTTGATACGTCTGTCGATGCTTATTACATTAACATAAGAATGGACGTGCATTTACAGCAAAGGAGTGTCGGTAGGATCGAGTTCGGGTTACATTTGCATATTCTAAGGGAAAAAAGTTTTTAAAAGGAGATTACTGGAGAGGGACGAATGTTTGCATGTGTAGATCTTGTTCTTGTGGTACGCCTTATATGTAGAAAGGATCTGCATCGATTGGCGGCATTTTCCATTTAGGAAGTACAGCTATGTGCACGTGCGTGCGAAATTACATGGTCTGTGAATACAATTAGTCATATTAATCGATTATCGATACCATATTCCATTATCTCGTATCCCGTTATTGATGATGATTGATTCGATTACAAAGATCGACAGTACATTTTTAATATTAATTTAATGATTACGTGTACGCGATGTTTTATATATAAAAGTATTTAGAATGAATTGAGAGCAGCATTTAATTGAACCCGATAAAAATCAGATAGGAGGAAATATTTTTTAAATTATTAATTATATTCTACATCATGTAAATATAGAATAGTTATAACGATATGCTAATTTCTCATTTGTGTCACAGATTTTGTCCGATGTAATAATTGCTTGTTTCCGCATGAAAAACATCATCTCGATCTCAGTAACGTTTTCTCTACTTCAACAACTTTACGGTTACTTATTGCATCACTGAGCAAACAGTTGAAGTGGAGACAAACCTACTTTCGAGAAATACACAAATTAAATTTCGTTAAGCGAGAATTTTATTATAACCTGTGCTTAGTTATTGTAGAGTATTTATAGATCATCAATTTTCTCTCGAAAATAATATTTATATTATATAAATAATATTATATAAATAATTGTTAATTTATTATTATTATATTATATTATATTATATTATATTATTATATTATATTAATATTATTAATAACAATAAGTATTATTAATTGAAATTTTTTGAATAATTTATTTTTATTATTAGCTTTCATTTTAGATGTGAAATATTTTTTAGCTTTTTCTACTTTTGAAAACATTCTGCATGAGACATTTAGAGCAATAATCAATTTACATAAATATTACGCTACTTTTTACTGATTTAACAAAATTTTGAAACACTACAAAATCTCTTTTCTCATTATTTTATACTTTTAAAAGATAATATTCTATTTTTAATATAATAATACAATTGCATGTGTTTTTTCTTTCTCTCTAGCGTGTGTATTTAATAAATATCTATAATACTTAAACAATTAGTTTTAAATACTTGTTAGACGTTTGAAAAAGTTTCATCAGTATAAAAATCACAATTTATTGCAATTATTCATTGTAATTATTTATTGATTATTATAAATAAATTTTAGACAAAATTGAGTCATAGAATTAGAAATAGATATCATAAATAATCTCGCTATTCGCTGGCCTCGCCCATGTTAAACGTTTCCGCAGAACGCAGACCGTATGTTATTCTTGCACCATTGTTTTCCTATCCCTTCATCCTTTCCTTTCCACTCTCTTCGTATTGCATTGATATTCAAAAACTGTCTCATACTTTTATTAAGTACAATAGAATGTAAGTACAAACACTAATACAACAAGGATGACACGAAGGAGATGAGAGAAATCCATCATCTATAGCTCTGAACCTCGATATATTTATTGTATGCGAAAGTCCTGGCGACCCTTAAAGTACCGTGGACCGCCACCGTCGGCGCGTATCTGTCGCGGTATCCATGGCGACCGAGCACATGCGCGATAGTGTTACTCGGGCCATCCGCCGTGGAACACACCACGGGGGTGGTTTTTCGTGTTGGCACACCCGGGCGGTTGGCTGGGCGGTGTCTGTGGCCTTCACTTTCCTCCCGAAAATCGAAGGCTACGGGGGTGGTAGCCGTCCCTTTTTCCTATATCTCTCCTCTTCATCACCTTCTTCGTTTTCTACCTTCCTTCTATTTCTTCTCTTTCCGTTTTTTCCTTTTCTTTTTCTCAGTCTTTCCGTCTATATCTTGTTCTGTTTTTATTTTTTTTTTGCTTCTCTTTTTATCACATTTTCGCGTCGTACTTATCAGGGCTTACGTCTCTAAATTTCTTCTTCGATGTGCGCGTCTTTGGACATACACGTGTCATGGGAAGGTTTTATAAAGTCGCATTCATCGTAAGGGTGCACGTGTCAAAACAGCAAAGAACAAAGTGAAAGTGTCGCATCCCGGCAATTCGTTACGTCCCTTATTTTGTGCACTCCAAGTGTACAACTGGCAGCATTCTGGGACTTCCTTTTGTCTTTTGAAGACCCTCAAAGCTTGAAGGGGCTTCAGTGATCTCGACCGTTGAGCCCGTTTTTCAGCGCGCAAAGTGCCCGGGAAAAGCTGTGGCGAATCGAAAGATCGTACACAGCATGGATCAACCAAGCGTCTCCACTGCGCCAGTGAAACTTCCTAGTCACGTGAGCAGCGAGGGTGGCGAGGAGGTGAGAAGGAATGAGCCGAGTGTGCCGTAGTCAGCGATACGACGACGAAGAGCGAGATACGGTCCGCGTGGGAAGCCGCCGATGGATCTTCTGATTCTCGCCGACTAGCGAGGGTAGCTTACACGTCGATCGATCATCTAAACATCTGTTCCAAAGATCGCTGCCAGTCTCGTTCCGTGACCAAGTGCCGACGCATGTACCGTTGTAGCGATTCTTGAAACTGTAACAAATCGTGGCACTTCATCACAGTTGGCGAACTTTCTCTCATTGAGATAGATAATTCACGCGAACTCGGCGAGCTCGACTTCGTTATAATGAATCCGAAGAAATATATTACGCTGAGTCCGATAGTGAAACAACTGACGAGTGACAATAACTCAGGCCACTTCATTTGCAGCATGATCGAACGACCAATAACACGTTGACTTAAACAAATACATATCCTTTGACCAAGTGCGAAGAAGATCGGTCGTGAGTATCAACGCAGCTTCCACCTCATGCGACGGAGATCGTGCGACGCGTGGATGCGTCCAATTTTGATCGAGAATGACCTGATTTCCATCTTCAGAGCTAAGATCGATCCTGGAGAATATCCCACTCTACGTCGCCCTGCGTATTCGTCTCCGTTTTCCTCTCTCGCAGATTCCGGAGGAACGTCGTGACGCGTCCGCAGAAATGGATCTTCGTAGTCGGCGCGGATGATTATGTCGCGAACTGACACCACTGCCACATCGATCACTGTCAAGTAGATCGCGCGTTCGCACCTTTGTGCGGCTTCACAGAGGTATCACATATCTATTGATCCGAAAAAGGATCATCGATGACGTTATGCGAATGAATATGACTAATTGCAAGTCAAAGTCTCGAATGTCGCTATTTTATTCATAACGTTGCGTTATTTATTTAAAACTTTCATCGGACTCTCTCTTATGTCTATTTATATCATTAATTAAAATGTGCCAGAATGTTGTTGAAGACGTACAGTTGAAAGGTAAAAACACCTAAAAGTATTCTATGTCTTCACTTCCTATGAGTTTCTCTTTTTAATTTAAAACCTGAATGTTTAAAAAATTAAGTTCCTTGTTATAACTTTTAATATTTTAAATAACAGAAATATCCGTCTTATAAGTATGATTTTGTTCTTTTAATTTTAGGAAAACCGTTAAATATTTATGATATTTAATCATAGAATTAATCATTCAAATATTTATTTTAATATGCATAATTTAAGTATTAACATTCTTTTATGCTCTTACAATTTATTTTCCATTCCGGCTGATGACAATCGCGTAAAAGATCGATCGTACATTTTTTTTTCTACAATCTGTATTCACTATGTTATTGCAATTCTCACTGTTTAGCTTTGCAATGACCTGATCCACTCGCGAAAATATTTGAACGGCGTACTTATCGCTCGTACTCCATGCATCACAAAAGCAGTATACCAATCTGAATGGACAATTTTCAACTTTGTGCATATCCCGCGGGAACTACAGTTCACTACTATTTCCCTTGTGCTCGTAACATAACAATCTTCACGCATCAGCACGTTATGCTCGAATTAATTCCGTCGAAATCAGTTCCATCGAAATCAACACAAAACACGCTAAATACTCTGAAATTCACGGTTGCACAGACCCTTTAACATTCCTCTATTGCCCGATCGGTCCGTTAACCACTAGTTATCTATAGCTCTGAGAATACGTAGGATGATAATGCATCTGCTTGCGTAAAGCCTTGTGTCCACGATGCTAGAAATCGAGACCTCGGATGAAGAAAGAATTGTCCAATCGCAATGGTCATGTGATCAAATTGTTCATATTTGATTTGTTAATTTTTTCTCTGAGATCTCGAACTGCATCATGGACACTAGGTTTAATACCAACGATTTTCTACACTCTTATATTCATTTCTATTATAACTCTTTCGCAAACCTCAAATGCAGCCAATCATCGCTTAAAGAGGCATTAACTGGAGACCGCATTGATTAAATCCTAATATAGGATCAGATAAACATGCCAATATTCTAAATGGAATGAAATGTTCTTTGCTTCACTCTTGTCGTCATCTTGTTTTATTTTTCAGTTCTCGTCTTTTAGTTTCATTTCTTCGAATGAACGATATTACGTTTTGTTTACCAGGATTTTATGACGTCAACGTCATGTATTTTCACCAAGTCTCACGCTTGTGATCGGTGATACATTATAGAGTCGATTTATCGCGTTTCAGAGCAAATGTTCATACCGTTCATTCACAGTGCAAAACGGTTATTAGCAGTATGCTTCTACAACGTTTCTTTGGTTATCATATCCATTACTGCTGCATGAGATATCGATTCGCTGCCCTGCATTTATACGAACATCCAATATATCTGAATAAAATGCAGAGCACGTTATTTCTGTTTTATTATTAATCCCTGCTAAACCAGAATTGCTTTTCATCGAAGGATTCATATTAAATCTAACGGAATTCTCCAGATAATATAAAAATACTTGTTATTAGTTAAAGAAATGTTTAAATTAAATAAAAATAAAAACATTTAGATTCAAAAAGATAAAATAAAAGCTATACTTTATTTATTTATGTATTAAATGTAGTTATATTTTTAAAATAAAATTATTAGACTAATTTTTATAAAACAATAAAAAATTATTGTAAAATTATTATAAAATATACAAATTTATAATCTCTATAGTAAAGCAATAAAATCTCTTAAAAAATTAAAATAGACATATAAATCTTCAAATAAGATAAATTTCAAGTGAATAAGTTAATTTAAAGTAAATTTAAAGTAAATTAATTTAAAGTAAATTAATATTATATATATTATTTTTTGTCCCGGAAAAATGTATTTGTAACGTTATAACCAATTATTAACCAATACTAATGTTAGAACGTGATAAGTAGTATTCTAAACAGTTTTTCCATGTAAAGTTTGTTTATTTAATATGACTCAGCCCGAGCTTTGACTATACGAACAGCTTTTACTGCGTTAACAATCTTATTGCTCCGCAATCGTGCAGAGTCTGAGGATTAAACCAGCTGGAACACCGAAGGGTGGCGCATGACCTTAATAGCCGTCTATATTTTTTGTTACTTCCCTAGCTCGTTTTCCCTTTTAGCTTTCCGCGAATTGGAAACCCTACACCTTGTTTCACACTGCAGGCAGTCTTTGAATCTCTAGAGAAAATAATATAATTTGCTCCATTTTACATAGATTTCATAGATTGACTTATTACATACGTTTGTTTAACGACATAACTTCAAGAAGATCTTTTTCTTTATAAATATTTTATTATCCTTTTATTCGCAAAATTTTAGAGGTGTTTTACTTTTTGCGATTACCTATGCTTTTGATTATTTTTTTCATTTCTTGATAATATGTAGATTTAACGCTATTTTTTTACATCATATATATTTAATTTTTTTATATTCTTTTTTTCCCTTTATTACAGCTTTAATATTAGTCTTTTAAATTTTTTTATGTACAGAGCACTTAAAAGTTGATAAAATGCATAATTTCCGACAAACTTATAAAAAAATACACTTGTAAAGTAGAATAATTGAAGTTATATAGACGTAAATGAAGTGTATTTAGCGGTCAAATATTTTAATTAACATGATATACGAAGTTTATTTCATTAAGATTATTAATTATAACAATATCGAGTTTACCACTTGCGTTTGAAACAATTCATCAGTGTTAAGTGACTTTCGTTAAAATAAAAATATACTCTACAAAAATGTAGAGAAAATTTTATAAAAACATGATATAACTTTTTAAATTATATTTATTTATTTTTAACTTTCTTATGTATCTCCAATCTTCCTCTCAAATTTTGTGATCCTTAGTTATGTTTGTTCTGCCCTTTGGCGTCACCCCTTGTTTGTCAAAAGAAATCAAAGATCGCGTGATCAATGTTAAGAAGGCAATTTCAGAGTGATATCCCCGCTATATGTCAGTACGGCAAAACCATTCTTTATTCATTCACGTTTTATCGTTTATGCTTGTGTTTCTATCCTATATTTTTCCCTAATGTAATTATTAATCATTGCTAACATTCGAGTCACGTGTACAAACCACCTGTGGATGATGAATACAGCCAATCCTACACTTTCTATCTTATTTGTGTATTATTAATCCGCGTAGTAGGTACACAGTAGTAATTGCAATGCGTGTGTTTGTTTACAATATTTGTATGAATTAACATTATTCTCTTGTAATTTTTTAAATTCAGTTTATGAATTGATATATGAAGGCAGACGCATACTTCTGAGAAGATAGAAGATACAATTTTACAAATAAAACTTTTCTTATGTACATATCTTGAAGAATAGAAATGTTGAAATTCTTTGTATTTTTATTTAAAGAATGCTGAGCTAGTAAGACGTTAAAATAAAAATGATTTTTAAAGCAACAGGTTAAATGTAGGTAACTCCGTTGTGGTTTTAACAGCTTAGTGTGCTGTCAAATAAAACGTTATTCAAAAATAATGTGAAATTTTATTTAATAATATTTAATAATATTTAATAATCAGTAAGAAACTTTATAACTAGATTGTTTTATTATTGTTTATGGGATGAAAGAATTATTTATTAAAACTTTTTTATGAAATATATACGTGCTTTAATATTAATGTTGTTTAATATTAAAATATGATTAATGGGACTAATGTAAAAAACAAAATATTTTATAAATTACTGTAAATTAACGAAAATAATTGTTGCATTTTTCTCTATAACTTCTTGAATTGTACATATCTTTCTTTCATAGCAAATTTCAGAACAAAATATTTATACTAATATAAATATTTAAGAATAAATGATTAATTAATACATTAATACATTGCACAGAATAATGCACAATACAGATAATATTTGTCTTATTTGTCTTCTATGAAATAATTGCAAACGTGTTTAAATGCATAGTTTCGGTTTGTGAATATTATTCGTCAATTTGCTTATGAAACACATGAATGAACAGATAGTTAAACCGCTATAATTTCATAATAATTTTATCTCAGTTGCAAAGCATACCGTGATTATTGCTAATTATAATGGCTTGTAATGCTATGTTGTCATTAAAAGAAGAAATGGAAATCATCTCTTCAATGTTTCATGGAAGAAATTAAAATTAATCTTGCTTATATATAAAACAATAAATATAAAAATATTGAAAATTGCAAATATTCTTAATGATATATTTTAACGAATATTTATGAATATTTGTTTACTTTTGCTACTTTGCATATTGGAAAAGAAAGCAATCAGAATGGCAAGGACTGTCATGAATGAATAACAAAATTACTTCTATTTAAAATGGGAAATAAATTTATATATTTACAGTGAAATCTCATAGATCAAGCTTACAAAACTATTAGTGCCATTAATAGTGAAATCTATATACGCGAAGCAATATATTCCGTCATTCGATTGAATTTGCAACTCGGCCGTAATGACAAAGGTTTCTGCCTCTCATCGACTCTATCGCATCGCATCCCTCGATTGCTATCGAATTTAATTTCACGCGTTTGATTGCAACGAGGGGCTACTAGTGATGTAGAGCAAAATGGACAGAAAAAAGAAGAAAAAAGAAATTGACATGAAATGCCTCGAATCAATAATCCAGAAAGCTCATGCGAGATGAAATTTATGTCAGATTCCACCTATACGACAAAAGAATTGATCGTTCTCTTGTTTTTCCATTTGAGTCGTGTAAATAAGATTATTTGTCGCTTCAATATTACTGTTCTATTTTAACAAAATGACAAGAAATTTGCAATATTATTATTATTATTAAAGAGATACTGGGTTGAGAAAGTTCGTGCCATTTTTTAATTGTATTTATAATATCTTCGTCAAAAACGAAATTTAAATTAAAAAAAAGCAATTTTGAAGATTAAAATCTTTATTTTCGAAAAATTACTATATTTTTTAGTTTCTGTGAGTTTGATAATTTTTACATATAGAAAACTACGAATTGAGAAAGATGGAAATTTTCTTCTAACTTTGGGTCTATCGTTTGCTCAAAAAAAATTTAGAAAAATTTTCGGCTTTCTATCTAAGTGAAAACTTAAAATTTTCCCTATAAAATCGTTTTTTAAAAATATCCCTAAGATTTTTTATCACGAATTAAATAAAAGGAGCATTTTGACTTTGATTGCTTGTAACTTCGTTAAAAATCATCGCAATTTAAAAAAATCAATTTTTAAAGCTAAAATTTTGCTTTATTGAATGGTATAATAACAACAACAAATATATATTCTATATACAATTCTGAGCTAAAAAAACGGCATGAATTTTTTAACCAATCCAATAATTTGAAAATTGTATTTCTAATCTGTGCAACTATTATAACAATGTATCTATAAAATGATTGAAATTTAATTTGTTGAGGGTCTTTTCAACTCATATTAATTGTACATCGCAAAAAATGATTTAATTTAAATGGCTCTATAAAAAATGTTATTGTTTAATTGAATTTAAAAAATGTTCAAGTTATTTTCGATTTATATTGTTAACTAATTCTTATGTAACGCTTTATCTCTAACAACGCTATGTTAGATACTTATTGGTATGCACAGAAGAGCTTCGGTGCTTACCTAACTTTTAGGTTAGTATTCTCGATTAATTAATCGCGCTCTATTATGATAAAGTACGCTAACGCAAACTAATTTTTTCGATTGAAACGCAAAATCGCTCGTGTTTCTAATAAAATGCACTGATGAAGGAGCTGAAGAACTGAAATAGTGTCGATAGCTTTTAAAAACTGAAGCATCGATAGCTTTTGAAAACTACATGTAAAAAATAAGCGAGGCGATCTTAGACCAGAAAATAAAAATTTAATTAGCTCGCTTTGTCAGCTCTTTGCATACTTTTCACTTGCGTCAAATTCAATCTGAAAAATTCTGACTTTTCAAGTTGAACAAAAGAAGAGAAATGTGATAAACGGTAAAATTGAGATGAAAGACCGCACTTAAAGAAGTAAGGTGAATGATGGGATTAAAGTTTTTGACCAGATATTTGAAAAATCGTTAAGAGAGAAAGAGACAAGAACCTCGGATAAAAAATTTTAGATTGCTGTAGAAGATGAAATATGGCAGAAAAATGAGAAGAATTTAAAGTATGCGTATGCGTGTATGTGTTCGCGCGCGCGCGCGCATGTGTGAATGTGTGTGTGTGTGTGTGTGTTATTGTGTGTAATTGAAGAGGCGTATAAATGTATAACAACTATTAAAGCAAATTATATTTTCGATTTATTTCTCTAAATAATTGTACATTTAAACTTAAAAATATTAAAAATGAAATTATCCATAATTAAATAATCCATAATTAAATAAAAAATGTCTGATAAAATAAATGTCTGATAACGATCATGAAATTTTCAGTTTTGGTATAATTAATTTTTTTTTTAATAGACAGATAAAAGATATGAAGGAGAGAGAGAGAGAGAGAGAGAGAGAGAGAGAGAGAGAGAGAGAGAGAGAGAGAGAGAAGGAAGGAAGAGAAGTAGTAAGTATATATTATTATTATAGTAGTAGTAGTAGTTACGTTACGTACGTATAAATAATTAAATTAATTTTAAATTTTAAAA
>NW_012130070.1:7154478-7159065 GCF_000143395.1 Atta cephalotes | reverse complement strand
GTAGTAGAGTAGTAGTAGAGAGTAGTAGTAGTAGTAGTATAGAGTAGTGAGAGAGAGAGAGAGATAGAGAGAGAGAGAGAGAGAGAGAGAAAGAGGGGAAAGACTAATGAAAATTTAATATAATTTTCTTTATGGAATTGAAGATCGTTTTCGTAGACAATAATAATATTAATTTAATTTTAAGTTTAAAATAGATTGAGCATAAGATAATTTTAAAATAATGAATGAAAGAATAATCCTCTATATTTCAAGAAAAAATCTATGTGCGAGAGACAAAATTGAAATTTGCTAATATTTGAAAAGCGTAACGAGAATAATTTAATAACTTCAACGATATCGGAAATTCAGTGTGAAAACTGAGCAATCACAAACTTACGTGATTGACATTCTAATTATTATAAAATGTAATAAGTCGATTTGTCGTACGATAATTCTTATGTAATTCACTTTATTTAATAAAACATTATCGTTTAAAGAATCGATTATTGTAATAATTGATTAAAAATAATATTTAATATTATATATAAATATAAAATTTAATATTACAAATAAAAATAATAAAATATATACAATTCTTTTTTATTGAATAAATTTAATATGACATATTGTATTATAATAAAATTTTAAATATTTTTATTTAAAATTAAGCGCATTAAAGCTTGATTAGATGATTAATACTTTTAATTTAATTTTGTTTGTCATTGATTCTTTTCCAAACTTCATAATATATCTAGCGCAAACTTTTGATTGAGAAAATTAAGAAAAGAACTTTTACACTTCATAAAAATGTAAATCATGATTGCGATAAATGAATAGGACATCTAAAATTGAAGGAAAAATGGAAGAAAGCATTGAATACTGATGGAAATAAAAAAATGAAAACGTTAAACTAATAATAGAGATTATTTAGACTTAAAAAGTAAAAATTCAATATAAAAAAGATGATTCCTGATATTGTAAATTGGAACGATTAATTGTTAAAAATATCAATTGATAAAACAGATATAAATGATAAAAAGAATAATTTATTCTTGATATTATAAAATATTGTAAATTATTTCACTTTTGTCAGTTCTCAAAATTAATTATTATACATTGACATTTTCAAAAAAATTTTGAGCCTTGATATTAGGTGTAGTAAAAAGAAATCCATTATTTTTGCATGAAATTGAGATTGGAAAAATAATGGATTTCTTTTTACTACACCTAATATTTGTAAAAAATATTTTTTAACATTTTTAGTGTCTAATATATCTATTACCTTCAATATATTACTTTTAATATATTATTATTATTGCTGTTTTTACAATATTTTGTCCAATCGTGTAATTCTTTTTGAAATTTAATCTTAAATTATTCATTTAAAGTTTATAATGTAAATAAGAGGTTAAGAAGAAACAAGTAAGCTATTTTTAATAATAATATTTAAAGCAATCGGTATAATTGTTATATTTTTCAAACAGAATAACAAGTCACAACAACAAAATGATGTTAAAATAAATCGTAAATGATTGAATTTAATGATTTTATTTATTTGAAGCTATTTTGACGTAATTTTGATGTCATGATGATTTGTGTTCGAGATTGAAATATTAAATACAATTATATAATTAGCTTTTTTTCATTAAACAATATTCTTCCTAAATTTACTGTAACATGAACTAGAATTTAAAAAATATTACTGTAATTTCTTTCCGGCTGCTCTATCTAACTTCAAGATTCCACAATAATGCTTCGTGAACCATATCTGCAGTTTCAATTCCTTGCAATCTCGCGGTTCGATTTCTCTTTTTTCTTCCATTTCGTTCGGTACGGATTGAAAGGGGGAGGAAACTGAGCTTACCTTTGTTATCTTCCATTCTTTTAAAGCTGAATGTTGTTTTGGAAAAATAAAAATTGCAGATGAGCGTAATTACAAGCTTAATTATCAAATATTCAGTTTTAAACACATATAATTATAATTGCAGAGTGTATGACGTTTCTCGCACAAAGTATAGCAGAACATAATTTTCTAAATTTTATGTAATATTATATATTATAACGCTTGAAAGTAATTTTTATGTCTATTACTACAATACTTGATCAATATTAGACATAAAGAAAGAGAGAGCGTTGAAGACCGTGATTATCAGACTTGTATTCACCTGATGAATTGTACAAGAAGAATAGATTTTTAAGAATTATTGTGTAACTCAAATTTTTACCATGATGCGAGAGAAGTGCTGTCGTGCATATCTGTTCAAGTGCTATTAATATGATAAGTTTGTCTCCAATTTGTATTCCCATCCATTTAAATCCTATTTTTATCAATTTTATTTTTATCAATAATCATGACAGTACGTAGAAATGCGAAATGGAATAGTCGAGATCTTGTCAGATAACGATATCCGGATATTTCCGTAAATCCTGTTATCACCGATTTCCCGTTCGCATAAATAGCTCTAATCCGATATATCTCAAGGCAACCTTCACACTATCAGAATATCTTGAATCCGTTAGAAATTGTGCATATCCATTAGGCAAAATAGGCATGTCAAGAGATAAGATATACTGATATGTTTTTTCAAAGAATTATCATTTTATTTGAATAGTTTAAAAAGTTGTATAATATTATAAATACACACACATGACTATTAAGAAAAATTTATGATATAACTTATAAGAATATTATAATTGATGATAAGTTATATTTTTATATTATATATATAAAATTAAAGTCAATAAATTAACTTCTTCAAAAAAATTGGAATCAACAAAATTTGATTTTTAATATTTATTTGAAATTATTAAAGTTTATTCAGTTTAATGTATACAATTAATGCTACTCATTAAATATACCATTTTTTACAATTATGCAATCGTATTTTCCAAATGATATAAGTACAAAATAGATTCCCTTTTAGTTCGATATATTTCATGGTCAAACTCTTGTAATGTTATTTAAGATTCGAACTTTGCTGAACCGGTCATCGGTTGCAGGATTCCGTACAAACGTGACTGCGATCCTTCCGAAGTACTTTCCAAAATCCAGGGCTTAACTAGAGCCGATACGACTATCTTCCTAAAACTTCGGCATTGATTTCTCTATCGGTAATTCCGCGAGTGACGGAATAACTTCGAGTTTGTTGAGAAACACGCTTGGAAACCACAGAATCCTGTGGGTGTCTTTCCGTTAACGACGATTTCCTGTTACGAGCAGAGGCTTATTTATCATCGACGATTTCATTGCCGTCTTTATAAAATTAACTTTATAGCTTCTCATCGCTCGTTTATTGCAGAGCATATTCAAGCATACATAAGATTAAAATTAGGTCTCGATAAAAAATTTTTCAAGCATGAACATGTGTAAATATGTATAAATATACACAACACGTATAAATATTCATAAACATAAATAATTATATATAAAATATGTTCACAATATTCATACATCCCTCTATTTTTTTGTAAAATTACTTTTTAGTATAATAAAAATAATAATGCGAAAACATAAAAAATAATTAAAGAGATAATTTTCACATTGTTCGTTTTAAAAAAAATCAAGTTTGAAGAAATGTAGAAAAAATAACTTATACACAATTATGTATAATTTTATATAATTATGTATAATTTTTTGCCGAGATGTACTCATCTGATCAATCTCTTTCATCTTAAACTGTTAAATCTTGTATCTGAATTGTTGCAACAAAGTCATATCTTTGAAAGTGGAGATCTATTTTTAAACTCTTACACTTTTCTTTAAAAGATTTATTATAACTCATTATTTTATTATATTCATGAACTCAAAATATGACACTATTTCAATTACAGTGGCTTTTTCGTTCTGTAAAGATTAAAAGTATTTTTAAATGTTAAAAAACTTGGATAATTTAATTTCGGTTAAAAGAGATGTAAATTTCATAATTTTTTAAAATTTAACAGTATGAGATATAAAAATATATCAATATAAAAATATGTACATACAGCACGATTCATTGAAAATGAAGAATATTATGTAATAATCAAATTGTATTTCATCAAACAGATGGTTATTATCAATTACAAAAGTAAAATTGCAAAAAAAGATATTTGCCAGTTTTACATGCAAAACGTTTACAGATCACGAGATATTAATGGATTTATTAAACTCGATATTTCGTTTGCGATCATGAAATATAGATGCGTATAATATATGCAAATTCCCCGTTTATCGCCTCTGTGTTCTGTAGATTGTAGCCAATTTTCATAAATCAGATCAAACACAATCCGATTTTTCCCAGTTTCTTCTATTCGTTTAATCCTTGAAACAGTCAGCAAAAAGCGAAAGAAAAACATTATTCCGTTGTTTGCATGAATGAAAGAATGCAAGACCGATCACATCGAAGTTCTGCGTCAATCGAATAACATTTTCGTTGACTTCTATATTGTATTCCCTACGATATACCAAAGAGAGAGAGAGAGAGAGAAAGAGAGAGAGAGAGAGAGAGAGAGAGAGAGAGAGAGAGAAGAGAGTAGAGTAGAGAGAGAGTAGTAGTATATACGTAACGTAGACTACTTACTTTACTTACGTTCGTTGTTAGTTATTTACTTTACTTTTCTTCGTCGTCG
>NW_012130070.1:7143658-7145298 GCF_000143395.1 Atta cephalotes | reverse complement strand
CAACTAACAACAACAACTAATAATAATAATAATATAGTGTGTGTGTGTGTGTGTGTGTGTGTGTGTGTGTGTGTGTGTGTGTGTGTGTGTGTGTGTGAAAGTAATTAGATGATTTACATACACAAATTTATTTTCCGTTTCATATGATTGATTTTTACTTGATTTTTTCTAATATTACACATTCTTAATCGATAATTACATACAATTATACATTTTCACAGATATGGAATATACAATTTAGATATTTTAAAGCTAATACAGGCTTGATAAAATATGACATAAATCCGACAAATATAAGCTACCACATAAATAAGCTACCACAAAATCGAAGAGAAACGAATTTGCTCTATGAATATATAACAGATGTCAGTGATATAACCTTATCGTAAAATAATATGATACTAATAACCTGGTAGACAGTATAAGTCCATTGAAACCATTTAGTTAAATCTGTTTGTTAAAAATGTCAAACAATTATTTTTATGTTACATCTGAAAAACAAATTTGGATTATTTTTATTAAAATATACTTAGTATTCTTTTTTATATATTTTTATATTTTTTATATTTTTTTTTATATTTATATTCAAATTAAAAAATATATTATTTTGGTTTCTTGAAATTAAGTAGGATGCTTTTAAAATTAATTAATGCCTTTTAATTAACATTAGTTAAATGGATTGTACAAATTCAGTGTCAGTAACTGTGCTACAGAGTTTTTATTAGCTCTAGAGAGGTAAGTTAGATTTTAACTTGAGTTATCAACACTCTTGTTAAAGTAACTATTTAGCTTAGATACAGATCTGAAAATAAATTTTTTTAAATAATTGTGTAGGACGCTCATATTGGCTAACTAAAATGTTAAAGCTTTTTGCAACATTGTTTATTATGTTTGATTGTTTTACATAATATGATAATTTTGATAGTCCAATAAAATTATTTTCAAATCCGTATCTAGTTAAATTTTTAGATACTTGAACAAAGTAATTCTTTCTGTGAACATTTTTTCTTATTAATAAAGGAATATAATAGGTCATTATTTGTATTATTTATGTATTTTGACAATCAGATTTTATTTAATGTACTTAATAGTTTTAAATTAGTTTAGAACAACAAAATTTCATTAACAAAATTTCATTAAAAAAAGTTTCATTAACAACAAAAAATCCGCAAAAGATAAAGTTGTTTTAATGGTTTAGGTAGGTTGATATTTCTTTCTTTTATTTAGTGATGTTTGAAGTCTGCTCGCATCGTGTGAACATCGCCAAGCAAACACACTGTGTGCAAACTCCTCATAATTTCCCGTCTGACGACGTTGGTCAGGAAGATTTTACCATGGGAAGTATTTCTCTGCGTTGTTCGGCCGTAGAAGTGATGTACGACCTGTCGGAATTAACATTGGCGCATTGCATTTCTTCGTATCTGAAAGATGTCCTAGAAAGCCAATATTTCAGGCTTAACTCATACGTTCATGACGACAGCGACTAGTTGATGTCAGCGTATTTACGCGTTTACTATTACTCGGTATATGATTCTCGGCGTCCGAAATTTCCTTCTCCATCTATGTAATATTTGGACAGCACTAGCTTCCAATCTCAATATTTACATAGAACGACTGCGACCGCATTACTTTAAACTACA
>NW_012130070.1:7133233-7138692 GCF_000143395.1 Atta cephalotes | reverse complement strand
ATATATATATATACACATATATATGTAGATAAAGAAACATCAATTCTTTCATTTAAATATTTATATATAACTATTAGCAGCATAAAATCTAACCCTTTTAGTTTAATTGCTATTAAATTAGTAGTAAAGATTGAAAGAAAACAGTATATTTATTTGTCAAATATACGTGCTTTTAAATTATATAAAAATTTTTCGTGTTCAAATTACAGCTGTGTAATACATTTTAAAATTATTTCGAGTTGCTCGTTAAAGATCATATTGGACAAGACAAATCGGCTCTTCTATGGCGATTAATCATCTCCTCGACTAATACTTGGTAAAGCAAAGTACTTATATTTAATGAAATAACTTATATTTAATAAAATAATAAATATTATATTATAGGAATATTTTCTGAATCAGAGAATATTTTCTCTGATTAATCTAATTAAATTATCGATTATACATACATTATGAGGATTATGAGACTTAAATTACACATGCCACTATCGAAAGTGAAATAAATGCTGATAGCGAACTTTATCTTTAATGTACGGATTATTGAAAATTCAATATTAGAAAATTTATCATTAGAATTTTATTAGCAATTTTAATTTTAATGACAAATTTCTAAATATTACGATATATTTTAATTTTAATGACAGATTTCTAATTATTGCGATATATTATCTTTGAGTTCAAAAGATTAAAGTATCCTTACTTTTATGTTAAAAGCAACTAAAAATTCTTTAAGGAATAAAAAGCATAATCTAAAGTGTTTACTTAAATCCAATTCCTGCATTACATTGTCTTTTAAAATCTCAATTCTGTGTTGTCGCCTTGATGCTGTTTGTTTAAATTGGATCGGATAAAGTCAAATCAATGGAAGAAATATCATACAAAATAAAAAATTAAAACTTTCTATTATACTTTATATTTCGAAACAAGAGAATGTAATTAAAATGAGGTTAGTCGGTCAAGTGTATTTCTGCGTGAGATAGGTTGGATTACATTCACAGTCGTTCCGCTTTTCGAAAAATGGACGTGTGTGTGATAAAAGCGCAGAAATAAATTTAACGGGAAAGAATAGCATAGCGTAACTGGATGGTGATCGTAAAAAATTAAAATTACGTGTAAAATTACCGTTTTATTCCAGCAACTAAGCGATAATGCATTCGGCAACGAAATAAGCTAATGATACTGATGAATAAAAAATCCACTTGATTTTACTGGATTATTGTAACTTGCAGAATATGGCACCGATTGTTCGTCGATATATTCAATTAGCTAATACAATCGCTTTGTAAAATTAAAAAAAGTAAAAGCAAATCGGAAAAAGGAATTCATTATAAACGATTGTTATTTCCATGAATATTATTTTGTAACTTTCAAATAATTGAGAATAATTAATCGTGTTGTGTTAAGAGATACTATATAGATGTTAATAAAATAAAAAATCTTTTAAAAATTTCCTCTAATAATAAGGAAATAAATAAGGGAAAAAATTGGAATATTTATTTATTAGGATTACTATTTATCATGAGATAATTGTTTATGTTTCAGCTATTTTAGACTCGCTTTGCAAGGAGTTTCTTTCGGTGAACGTATCGGCCATCTTATACCTTATGAACTACGAGCAATATGGACGCAGTACGGCCAGCGCTCAATATTTTCTTCAATTGGCCGGTTATTTAGGAATCCCTGTGATTGCATGGAATGCCGATAATTCTGGTCTGGAGAGAGTAAGTTATTACAACTAAATGAGAAAAAAAGTAAAAGAATTTTTTAATGTTCCTGCGCGTAAACAATATCTATAGAATTTTTCATTACGTTAAAGAATGTCTCAAGTTATATTGAAATATACGAGATGAAACAGCAGTTTCAATAAAGCAAGTTCGGACTATTTACTTTTTCTTGTTCTGCACATAGAAATATTTTTTGTAACATATAAAAGTGAAGTTAAAATTGAACTGAAATATAGTTTGTGTAAATAAACATATAGTTCGTATACTTCGTCAAACATTCACGAAACATAACGGGAATTCCGTTGGTTTGTAGCGAGCGTCGCAGAGTAGCCTGCAGCTGCAACTGGCACCGTCGCTGGAACATCAGACCGCGGCGATGCTGAGTATCCTGGAGAGGTACAAGTGGCATCAGTTTAGCGTAGTCACCTCGCAAATAGCTGGTCACGACGACTTCATACAGGCGGTTAGAGAGAGAATCTCCGACATGCAGGACACATTCAAGTTCACCATACTGAGCGCCATTCTGGTTACCGAACCGCACGATTTGCTCGAGCTAGTTAACAGTGAGTCTCGAGTGATGCTACTGTATTCGACCAGAGAAGAGGCTATTAAAATCCTGAGTGATGCCAGGGAATACAAAATTACCGGCGAGAATTATGTGTGGGTCGTCACGCAAAGTGTTATCGAGAATCTACAAACTACTCCCAGTCAGTTTCCGGTCGGAATGTTAGGTGAGTAGCAAAACTATTCGTATTTGTAGTTGTGTAGTCACTGGATTTACACATTCTCCTAATTTTAAAATATTATGAGGTCTGTGTGTACGGACTTTCAGTCAAATTGTGCATAAATTATAATCAATATTATAACGTTCATGAAAATAAAAAATTGTGACATTATTTTAATTAAATTTACAATTTTTATATAGTTTGAGACTAAAATTATCTTAACTAAGAAACTAAAAATTATCTTACGTTAACACGAAAGAAAATAAGAATTTTATGAGTTTCATCAAAAAGATGTTATACTGTTTGCAGCTCTGCAAAATCGTGAAATTCAAGATTTTTCTGTATCGCTAAATTTTCAAAGAATATTTTGTCCTGAAATACATATACTCAAACAACATTTTTTGCGATAATGTTAATCTAAAATATTTTTAAATTAGGAGAATATGTAGTGATCCAGATATCCAGTGATTACGAACACATAAATACGAATAGTTTTATGTAATTTTATATCTAAGAAATTAAGCATTCTTCTGAAGTCTTCTTTCTCGTTTTATAATTAATTATAAAAGAAAATCTATTCACAAAAAATATATTTACGCTCAAAATATATTCACAAAATTTAAGAATTATGTACCTCAAATACGTATTTATTATACTTTAGTCTAAAACTACATAAAAATAAAACTAATTAAAATTAATTAAACTTATAATAAAAATTTAATTAAAATATATATTATGTTGAAAATAAATTAAAAATAATTATCTTTTCTAATTAAAAAAAAAACATAATACATATATGTATACACAGTAATACGAAAATAATTCTAATTTAATCATTACATGGAATTCATTTAAAATAATATATAATCTTACATCTCTTTCGAATGTGCTAAGCATCGCGGTAAAACGGAGTATTTACGTCGGTTACACATATGTTAACATTCAGAGTACGCCTTTTATTGGTAAGAATGCATGACTTTCGGGCGGTTAAACGGGAGAGTTATTCACACCGTGACCAGAATCGCGGAAACAGAAAATTGATTTCTTCCTTGAGAATTTTCTAAGAATATCCTTGAGAGAAAAATAAATCCGCCGAATTCCTTCTGGTGAACCATGTAGAATAACATAACTTAGATTGAATCTCTCGCGTCTGAATTTCTGCGAGCTAAAACTAGTGCGATAAACTCGTTCTATGTATATAGAACGCAAACACCTCATGCTCTTAAAATACGATTGCTACGAATCAAGCAAAGCAAACGTTGCTTGCTTATATTTAATATTCTCTGTCTTTTCCTTTCACAAGTTCTTTCTGTTGCAAGAGTATATATTCATCCATATAAAATCCACATTTATCTTACGTTAGCTAACACGAACGAAAGTAAGAATTTTATGTGTTTCATCAAAAAGATGTTATACTGTTTGCAGCTCTGTAAAACGAAATCGTGAAATTCAAGATTTTTCTGTATCTCGCTAAATTTTCAAAGAATATTTCGTCCTGAAATACATATACTCAAACAATATAGAAAATTTTTGTTGATTTGATTTTCACGGGTCAACTTCTGGTTGAAAAAAAAGAAGAAAGCAACTCTGGCATGAATCGCCAACGTTTCTCAGCTTTGTGATACATCGATTTATCTTCATTTTTCTCTCTCTTTTTCGCATCCTGCTCACACTTTTGATGCTTATGGAAATGTAGTTGGCGCAGTGTATCGCATAAAAATCTGGTTGAATAAAATCTTACAAAGCGCAAGTTCTCCGTGTTTCTATACGAAAAATATTCTTTGAACGTATAAAAAAGAAACAATCAATATAAAAATATTTTTAAATATAAGCAAAGTAAAAACAGCAGGAATAACGAAAAAATTATTATAAATTTGGATAAAATTCTTCTTCTGTTATTTTTATCTGTTTATTTTATTAAGTTATATTATACAATTTTATTAAGTTATATTATCTACAAAATTCATTTTTCCATTTATTTCTTAATTAAATTACAAATAAATATTTGGTATTTCAAGTTTAAAAATATATTTTTTAACATAAACAGAATCGTGAAATTATTCAAAAATAAACTAAAAAAAATATCAAAATGAATTGAAGTCTAGTTATCTCAAAAATCGAAATTTTGTAAATTGCAAGTTTATGCGAAATTATAAATTATCAAAGAGAGTTTAAGCAATAAGTTCTATATTAAAAATTAAAATCAGTGTTTCATAAATTACTTTTAAGCTTATTCGATTGTCCGCCCGTTTTTATTCAATTATTATCGATAAAAGAAAGCAAAAAAAAAAATGGAAAATCTTTATACTGGTATGATTGAATTGATCGTTGAATCGTGCAAACTGATATAAATCTCGTTAATAATAAAATTGCTTTAACAAATTCGCTCGATATCTCTTTGTTGCTGCAGGTGTACATTTCGATACGAGCAGTGAGAGTTTAGTAAGCGAAATTACCACGGCAATCAAGGTCTACGCTTATGGTGTCGAGGACTTTGTCAGTGATCCGAAAAATGCGAATCGAAGTCTGAAGACTCAACTGAGCTGTGAAGGCATCGGTGAATCACGATGGAGCACAGGGGATCTATTTTTCAAGTAATTTCACATAATTTGCTAAAAAGTGGATAGATTTATTCATGCATCATTCATGCGGAACTTTCTAAATAGCAAGACTAGAATTTTCTTCAAATAGTATTATAGGAAATTTTTACAAACTTTGTAATAATTAACAGAATTTTGTAAAAATATTCGAGAATTATATTCTTAGAATAATACAATATTTTATTTTATTTATATTATGTAATATTACAAAATGAAAATGTTTATTTTATTAAATGGTTTAAACTTATTATATATTACTTAATAAATTTAATATTATAATCTTATTATATAAATATATGTATACACGTCGCGTTTTAATATTTTATAATATCTTTTATTAATATAATTTTTACAAAAGCTTATAATTCCTGCTTTATATATTATAACACATTGTCTCTCTCTCTCTCTCT
>NW_012130070.1:7123338-7127678 GCF_000143395.1 Atta cephalotes | reverse complement strand
TCTCTCTCTCTCTCTCTCTCTTCTCTCTCTCTCTCTCTCTCTCTCTCTTCTTTCTCTTTCTCTCTCTCTCTTCAGATATTTGAAGAACGTTTCGGTCGAGGGTGATCAAGGAAAGCCAAACGTAGAGTTCACTCAAGATGGTGTGTTAAAGGCAGCGGAATTGAAAATTATGAACCTTCGGCCGGGGGTTAGCAAACAACTTGTCTGGGAGGAGGTAAGTTTAAATCATCTTACATGTACTTTACCAACCACGAAACTTTATCTTCCAGAAGCTATTGCTAATCACGACGCGAGATGTGATGCATCTCTAAACGTTCAGAAATAAATACGTGAAGACGAACAAATAATTAAATCAAAAAGTGCCAAATATCAAGATTAGAACTGCCTTCACGGCAGTCTCGCCAAATGAAACTGAATATTTTATTGCGATGCCATTAATGCAACGAAACGCATATATTTGCATAAAATTGTATAACAGAAAGAATTTTTAGTATAAAAATTGGGTTAAAAATAAAGACACTAATTTTCTATTATATTCTAGCGAAGAAAAATACTTATACGCTGAAAAAAACTTTTTTGGTCAGCGAATTATTATAACATAAAAAAATAGAAGTATTAAAAATTAATAAATTTTTTATTTATTATATAAGATTTTTCTAATTATATATTTATGAATTACAAATTTTTATTAGAATCAATATATATTTTATATGTTTCTAGTCCATGTTTATAATCGATGAAAAAAATTTTCCAGTAAAATCGGAGTTAAATAAAACAAAATGGAAAATAAACTCACAGATACATTTCGTTAAAACAAAACTGTTGAAAAAAAGAATAAAAAAACGCAGGAAAGTTTTTTTTCGTGCACGAGCTAGCTTCAAACTGAAGAAGCGTTATCGAGTAAAAATGTAGAATTTATCGCCCTCGCTGTCGAAAAGGCTCAAAGGGGTCACGCTATATATAACTTCGTGATCGTCTCTTTCGTTACATTGGATTTACGGAGCTGAAGCCGCGGAATTGCGGTAAACTTTAGCTTCCTTTTGTATCCGGCGCCGATGACATTCCCTTTGCAATCTGCTTATCTGCTGCGGAGAACCGCAAAGTATTACGCTATTAATCGGCGGACTTCGTATGGTAATCTGTCTCTTTTATTGTTTTTATTATGCGGCGCTAGATCATTCGCGATAATAAATTAATGCGTAGGCTTTTATTAAGTCTCATTGAACCTATCACAGCGTACGAAGGCATTCTGTTTAGCTGATGCTTTCTAGATATTGTTAGACCTGAATGGCTCATAATCGCGTTATGAAATGCTTTGCGAAATATTTCAGGATGCATCCGTTTCCTTCAAAGAAATGATAACACGATTGTTACGTACGCAGCAGTGGAGATACTACTGCGTGATGCTTTGTGGTAGATAAAACTAATATAGCATCTCTTAACGTGCACAATGGAAATTTCCGACGAGGAAGATATTGTGTTAGGAAAATTTTCTTTTCCCTGAAGTTTATGATAAATTTTGCACAAAATATTAGATACTAGAAAATTTATGATTTTCAAACGGCCGTAATTTTAAATATATATACTTATACCATTATATTTTTAATTATTACTGCTATATTTTATCAGTAATATTTTCAAAAATTTAATTTTATTATATTGTTTTATTAAATTGTTACCGTTGAATTAATTTATTTATTTATTAAAATATTGTGTTCTGATAAATTATACAAAAATAAGTGTGATATAAAATGTTTTGCAATTGGATTTTTAGTCAGCATATCTTTAGTCAGTTATTTTTTTCAAAATTAGCATCATATTGTAATGTATTAAATGTTCGAGATTTTTACTACGTTTGCAAGTTTTACAGCGGTATCGAGTTTCACAAGTTTGATGGGAATTTCGTTAGAAATGCCATCGAAGTTTAACTCCACCTTTCGACATTCCTCTCGCGACACGAATCCATCTTTGTTCAGTGAGCCGTTTGATCCAGGAAATTCTTTCGTTACCTCATTAAAGTTTGAAACGCTTACGTTGTGAAAATCACGACGTCTCGACACAGGCAAGAATTTATCATCCATCCGCTTCAGTAAATTCATCATTTGTGGAGAATGAGCTTACCATCAAGATATACTTTTTTTGCCGAAGAGCTGATAAAGCTTTTATACTTTGTGCTGGCTATTCATAATGATCCGTGCCAGTGCACTATTCTATTTTGATAAAATATTGTTCTAATATTGATGTTCGATTAACTCTAGAAAGCCTCGAATCTTTTTATATGATGTATACTATTTTTATTTAGTCTAGAAGTGTATAACAACATTGAAAAAAATAAAAATAAAAATATTAATCGGGCCCTCAAATTAAAAAATACAATACAATACAATGGACAATAAGAGCATATACACAGCGCGGAAATTAGTGCGCGAATTTCTATATAATTAAAAAAAATTTACATAGGATATAAATGTACAATAATTATCTTAAATATTATTTACAATATTTGTAAAACTAATTTAATCGTGTGTTTCTATTATCACCTTTTTTCATGAAAAAATAATACAAGATCACAACATGATAACCCGCAAATCTTTTGGAATTTTATAAGATCAATTATTTTTTAAATTGCTCTTTTTTAGAACTTAGCGACAAGATCAAAAAATTACAAGATTGAGTTAAGATATATATTGAATATTTATTGAAAATGATGTTGACATTTCGTGTTTTGTTTATTAATCAATGAAAAAAATAATCAGGTAGAAATTAACGATGCAAGTTGTTGTTTTAATACACACATAAACTTCTATGCGTTTGCATTTTTAATAAATTTCTTAAAGTTTTTATAATGAATTGCATTTTTAATAAATTTCTAAAAGTTTTTATAGTATAATTATCAATTAATAATTTTTCATATAAATTAATAGCCATTTTACACAAAATTTATGAAGTATGTAATATAATAATAGTTAAGTAACTATAAAATAGGTTTAAGAGATCTTTTGTCTTTTTAGAATCTAATCTGAATGCGTGATAAACATATATTACAAACTTAGTTTCTTTACAAAAATCTTCTTATAAAAACTTCTTATAAGTGAAAGAGTCCAGAAATTATAATTTTAGTTCAATTTCGAACATTTTGTAAAAATGTTTAATCTTAATAATAGAAAATGTTTATATAATACTTATTATAATATTAAAAAATGAATAACTTATTTAAGATAATACGTCTGAAATACATTTGTGTATTTCTATAATGCACTATTTAAGTATAAAGGAAATGCATTTGTGCTACTTTTGTTCAAGCCTTATATTCGTTATGACATTTATCTGCGCTTATCTTGATAAGGCTGTAATTAAAATCCTATTAATCCAGCACCTAGCTCGTCACGTAATGAAAGCTGTGCTAAAATTTCATTTGCTGCCCTGCAACCAACGCGGCAGAACACGAAACTTTGTTACGCCAACATGCGCGACCTCTTCGATTCTAGTGATTCGCGTGGGCTAGTCACGATTTTAATTATTTCTTTTAAAGACGTCATCTCTCGACACTTTGTTCCTCTAAAGACTAGAACTCATCGCGTGATATATCAACCTGTCGACATCTTGTTTCTAATTATATCTTACGTCTGTACCATGTCAGCGTGAATTACCACCGACAGATTTCAGAGTACCAAGTTTCTCATGTTTCTGTTTATCTCATTTTGACAGTGACATCCTTCCGTTTCACTGTGCTACAAATAATTAATTGGAGATCGGAAGACGGACTTGATATTTCCTGGACAAGATCAAGTTGACAAGTTGATAAAGGAGAACAGGAATATAATGTACAGATGTAAAAGAAGAACGTATTTTATAATTAAAATATGAAGTATTTACATTTTTTATTTGATTTGTTTAATGAGAAATAGCCGTTTGAGCAACTGAATAATACAGAAGTTTTTTACAAAAAATATTGGATCTGGAATGTTAATAATATTCTTATGTCATATAATGTACATTAATGTAATATAATGTACATTAGCATGGCGTAAATAAAAACGCTATTAAATGCAAGCTGCCTTGTATTACGAATTCAATAGAATTTTAAAAGCATTGAAATTTCGCATTTTTATAATAGTTGTACAATCAAGTTTACAACAATTCCAAAAAATTTTAATATTTCAAGGAAATTATACATTATTAATATTTTAGAAATATTATCATGTATAATAATTCTTCTATGTAATTATAAATATAACATACTATATTAGATTCATAATGAACAAATTGTTCTTTAAAATATTTTTTTAAATTTTACAAAACAATTGAGAAATTATATCGTGCTAAGATATATATATATA
>NW_012130070.1:7111710-7122005 GCF_000143395.1 Atta cephalotes | reverse complement strand
AAATTATATCGTGACTAAGATATATATATATATATATATATATATACTTTTTTTCTATGAAAAAATTAAATCTTATATAAGTTTGTGGTATCTCTTCGTGGATACCTTTGACATATATCTTTTACAAGGATAAATAGATTTGTCTGATTTATACAGTTGTTCGTGTGATAACTTGAAGAAAATTAGATGTTCCTGATATCAATCCTCATATATAAAGGATGCCAGATGTTCATGACAAAATTTCAACAGCACCAGTGATGCATCATTTTCCGGCGTGTGCATGTTTTCCCGCACACATTTCACTACTAAATTGCCGGCCTTTTGCAAAATAAGCGGATTATAGTCGGATCAAAGTCTGCTCGATGCGAGCAGTATCGCGCGTGAAACGCGTCGATCGGCTAATCACGTTAGGTACATCCACTAAATTCCAATTCTCGACGCAAGAATCGCACCAAACTCGCCGGAACGCAGTTTACTCCAGAACCTGCTGTATTCGCGCAATCGTGCGAAATTAGGTCGTCACTTAGGAAGCTGCATGGAACTAGAATTAATTAGTATGCATGCATCAGAGCGGGATAACGTGCGATGTGACTCTGACAATCAACTGTACACAGATAAACGTGCTTCCGACGAATACTCGGTCATTTAGTCGATATTTCAAACATATCTTTGTATACATCTCTGATCTACTTCTTTCTTTTTCTGCCACTTCTTTTCTTTCGCAGTTCTCGTTTTTACAGAAGTAAATCGTATTAAACGATACGCTAAAAAATTGCTCCAAATACTTTACTACGTCCAATACTTTACTACGTCTAATTTATTAATTGCTTGTTTTTTTCTTTTTTCTACAATTTTTTGCTATTGTTACTTTTTTCTACTAGTTCTTTTTTTTTCTTTGATTTGTAATCAAGTTATTGTCAATTATAACTGTATTCTGATAATTTGTGCCATACTTAAATATATATTAATGACTTCTATTGGGTTGTCCGGAAAGTTCGTGCCGACTAACTTATATAATTTAATAAATGTAAATTTAATAAACTAAAATTTAAATTTTCTGCGTTTCAATTTTCCTTCAACATCGGCACGAAACTTTCCGGACAACCCAATATATTTAATTTTATGTTTTATTTTATGTTTTATTTTATGTTTTATGTTTTATTTATTTATAAAATAGTTTTTTAATTGATTTATGTTGTTTTTGCATTTATGTCTTATAAATTTTTATGATATTCAAATTGTTTATTTCTTAAATATTATATTGAAAATTAATATTAAAAATTATGTAACCGAAACATATAAAAAAATTACATTAAATAACATATAAAATTAATTAGAAAATATTTTAAATTATATTTATATAATATTTTAAAACTCAAATAATTGATAAATTTATTATTATGTTTCTTATAATATAATATGTATAAACGTGTATATTATGTAGTTCGCAGCAAATTGAAGGAAAAAAAGATATTGATTGTTAGTCAAAGGCATAAATAATTTAATAATGTCTGGCAACCCAGAGATTCAGAATTCAAGGTAGATATGAGCAATTCACCTTGAATTTCATGTTCGATAAAGTGGCAATTTTAACCAATTATTATTATCTTCTCATCTTCTGAAATAGCGTATATTATTTTTGGATATTGGCAAAGAATATAGAAAAAATATATATATATTTTCATAATCGATATGTTTTCTTTCCTGTCGGTTGTATTAACTACAACTAATTGAAAATATTTCTATTTAAAAATATTTCTAACACAAGCAAAAAGATTTTAAAACACAATTACTATAACTTAATTAAAAATTAAAAATTTAGAAAAATTCTTTCTATATCTATTTTTATTAAAAATTAATTAATATTAAATTAATAACATATCGAAAACATTTTTATGTTGTAATGTTAGATTAAAATTATAATAAAACTTAAAATGTTTATTAAATAATTTATTTGGTAATAAGTTATACAATATATAATTTAATTAAATTACAATATATAATTTAATGAAATTGTTTTCATTATGATAGATATAGATTCTGAGAAACAAATGACGTAATTAATTAACATGAACAAATGCAATTAATTTTAAATAATATAAATAAACAGAATACTATATAACATATTTAATAATACATGACGTTAATTGATTAAATTACAATATATATATTAAAATTTGTATGCAATTAATTAGGATGTGCAATAGTTAACAGAGTGAACATGTACAAAATCGAATATCGACTCCTTGAATAGTTCGCCAAAATCAACAGCAACGTTAGCAAAACGTTGATGATCAATTCTCACGCCATTCACAATGACTATTTCCGACTTTCGATATACCATTCAACGTCCATACCATGTCACGTTACTTTCAAAATGTTTAGATTTTTTACAGCGTGAAAGCTATAACGAAATAGTCTGCGATATAACCGATTTTGCGCCAAAGTGGTTCTTTATTTTTGCACTGCAGCTATATCGATTTTTTTTCGCAACGCCCTATATTCTTTCAAACAAAAATGCATTCCGGAAAACCTTGGCAATCCGAAGGATTACATTGAAATCCTTAGAAATTAGGCAAGATAACAAACAGTGACCAAGAAAGAAAAATCAATTAAGTCTTCGGTAGAATGGAAAATATTTGAAGAAAGGAAGAACTATTTACTGAATACCTTATTGGAATACCTAAAATAATTCTCTTAGGTTTTTCAATATATTATATGCTGTAGATTGAATTTAATAAAAAATAAAAATAAATGATGATGGAAATTATAAACTTAACGGATGATAATATGATAGAAATGAAACAATTAATTTCTCGGAATAGTAGAAACTTTTTGATGCAAATATGATTATCATATTAATACACATATTTTTATTTATAAAAAATTTTTATTTTAAATTATAATATATTTAATAATAAGTAAGAATCAGAATTACACAACTTATGATCATGCAAAAATCATAAACGTTATTTCGATTTCATATCTGTACATTCCAACAAACTTTTGTAATAACTCTCTCATGTTATTAGCACTTTAACGATTTCGTGGAACTTCTGACTATATCTGTAGCCTTCTTGTCAACACAATGCTGTTGTGTTGAGAATAAAGGATGAGATGAACCACCCTCTGCAAACATCATGCACAACGGGTGGTAATCGGTGTTCGTCGTGTCTAAATAGTTAGCTGTAAGCATGGGACGAATAATTAGTCAATTATCGGAAACAGCGAAACTGTGTAAGCCTGCCTTCAGAATTAACTATCGGCAATATAACATCGCGGGGTCACTCAAAAGCTTTTCAATATCGCTATATCAAAGCGTGTGATGTATGTACATGCGTGATGACGCACGTGTGTATCCTAAGATAGGTGCGATGTGTACAGCGTTATGAACTAATTAGCGAAATTGTTCGAATAGTGCTATTTGATGCTCCAATTTACTCATCGATGAATGATGTTAATTGCCTATAGAACAGAGAATCGGGAAATTAGAGAAATAGATTGAATTTATTTATCGTGCAGAATTATTTGCACGACATTTGATATTAAGTCTATAGCCCGTTATTTTGTGCGTTATTTTACATCTGCGATATATTTATTTATAAATAACTATATCGACATTTCATTTGCATAAACACAAACAGATTATATTCCTATATAATTTATGTTGCATTAAATTTGATATATTTCTCTCAGATTAACAGATAAATATATTGAATTTGTATATTTACAAAATTATTTACAAAATAATTTATTTAGTCTTAACATCTGACTTTGTTTTACATTATTTGCATTCATTAAATTTATTACAGTATATTTAAAATATATTTTTGTTAATAATTATTATAACAGTGTAATATATTTTTATTTTTACAATACAGTTATGATAATATTCTCTACAATATAAAATTTCTTATATGAGTTCTAATTTAATAGAAAAAATTATTATTTATTAATATAACAATTTTAACTATGAACAATATAAATCAACATAGCGCGAACGTAATTCGTAAAAAAAACCGACCGAAAACCACAATATACATTATATACTATATGCTTTATCATTTTATTTGACCAAAAAATCCAGACTCTGCAGCAATTTAGAGTGCGATAACTCGTCAAATTTCCGACGGAAAGAGTATGAGCGTGCACATGCCGCGTATGCTATTTTTTCCTGCACCATGTCTGTTGAGTTACGTTTATTTCCCATTCGCATTCTCAATTGCAATGCCCCATCATGACCCACGAACGAGCTTAAAAATTGTCCGACCCTTCGAGAAGGATGTTTTCAAGTGGAAATTTAAGTCGGAAGTTTTATAGATTAGAGCACCGTAGCGGACTTAACAGGATAACTGGAACCATGCCAAATACTGCGGGATGTATTGCCGCAAACGGTTCCAGTAAAATGTGGACAATGTATATCCTTAATCCCCGTTTCCCCATGACCTAACTGAGATTATCGAAGGGACAGCTATTGCGGGAATTGTATATCGCGGTCGAAATCCGGGGCAGGCCAATTAACCTTTTCTAAGACCGCTAGTATTCTTAACACAACGAATTCTCCGAAAGTTTTCGCATCAGTGAACGCACAGTTGAAATTTTAAATTATATCCAGGATAATCTAAAAAAAAAAGAAGAATGATAATCAAAATCATGTTCAAAAAAACACGCTTTCTGATAACGAATTGAAAATTAAATTTAGGATCATATTGTATTAAGTGCAAATCAATGTTTCGTTGAATGATGTTCAAATCTCGTTTTTTAAAATTTCATAAAGATATATTTTCAATCAAAATTAAAAAAATTAGATATATAGGTGTCCTTATTTAAATATCAATTTAAATATCAAAACTTCGGGAGCGTATAAGGGATCGATAAACTATAAGAAAAAGAGTCCTTTAGAAAAATCTTTATTTTTGCTTCGTGTCGAAGAAAATCGCAAAAAATACAAAAAAATACAAAGTAGTTGTTTCGTTTTCGCATTATTAACGATGCTGAAATTGTACATGGAAACAATAATATTTCGTTTTCTGGGGAAAACTTTGTTTATATATATTTATATATATTTCTGCGTTTCTCTTATAAATTCGTCAGCTACTCGTCAAAAGCCACCGAATTTACTCCTGTTACAATACATCGCATACATATTCTAACTTTGAATATGCTAACATAATTTTCGTGTATAATTTCTGCAACGGTAATACAGAAGCGGTGTGAGAGTATGCGCGTTGATTTTCAGAGAGAAGAATGCCGAATCGGCAAGTCATGAGTATTATATAGATTAGTATTTAGTTGCAACGCGAATTGTTTGTACTAAACGTAATGCTTGTATTGTTACAAGCCAATGTTGTGAACAATATTTACATTAAGCAAGTGACAACGTAAATAAATAAGTGTGAATGAATAAGTAATAAATAATATACAAAAATGATATACAAAAATAATATACAAAAACTACATTTATCTTTTTTTGAAATTTTCTCTAAAACGAAATAAAAACGAGTATATCTCTAGAGGATTTTTTTTCTTAATTTATCGATTCCCTACATGCTCCTGAAATTTTCTGACATTTAAGTGACATTTCGAGACATTCTGTATAATTTTTTGTTGTTTACAATATATAAAAATTACAATATATAAAATTGCTTTCACAAATCTCTTATATCTCGTAACAGAACTTTTTTTAAATTCTTAATTTTTTGATTTGATAATTATTTATATTGTAGTCTCTCTCTCTCTCTTTATTTATTTTTCTAAACTGATTGAAATTGTATATGATATGTTACTCATATTCAATATTTATTCTATATGCTGGATTATATCTCACATTAATAATTTGTTTGTCATATCAATAATTTTTTCATACAAATGAAGATATAGATACAAAATAACAAATATACATATTTAAACTGATGTTAACATATGAAGGACAATATTTAAGATATTTGAATATTGTCACACAATAACCTACAGTATGTCAACTTGCATGTCTCATAACTGTAACTAACTGCTATTATTGTGGAAATTTCGGGTTTCGTCACGACGGTACAAACTGGTTAACAAGATGTAACTGCTAATGTATCACAAACTAAACAGGCGCCAGAACTTATAATTAAGGAACGATGTACCAACGAGAACATAATAATTAGGAGATACCGCAAGATTTTACGGTACATCACGTTGATCCAACATCAAAAGAGCGTTTGCAATTGCTTTGATGAGAGAAACACGACAGAGAATATCAACGTCAAAGAACATGTTACGGCGTATCTACGTGCACAATTAACACGATATAATCTCGACTCGTGTAATGAACTTGTAATCTGTTTATTAATTCATGGCATGTTAATGTAGTCATTAATTCATCACAGGCTTTGTAGCTGGCGTCATTGCACATGACGTTTTGCGAAATATTTCTTAGTGGAAGTTTAATTTCCGAATCTTTCTTACGGTTTACTAACCCACGTTGTATCCGCGATTTAAATTAAGCCGAATAACGAGCAAAAACAGAAAAAAATACGTATTTTTTATCCCATTGTTAATTGTTACTGCAAGTTAAAATGAAGGTATAATTTTGGTAATTGCTTCTGGATCTTTCAGGATATCTGAAAAGGAAATGAAGAAATACAATCAGTTGGAGATCTTCATTTATATTTGTAGTTGATTTGTATTTGCATCACAAATGATTTTTACTTATTAGAAAGAGCATAAAAATTATTGTTTTAATTAATTATTATTTTTATATGTTGCGGATCGAAGGATTAAATGGTACATAATTCATGTATATCCTATTTTCTTTGATATTTCTCTTATACAGTTTGTGACATCATATCCCAAAATTTATGATTATCCTTCGTCCCCTCAAAATGTGATTCTGTTTGTCAAATATCCCGTTTGACGTCGTTTTCGTTAATCTCTCTTGGATCCCATATAATCATGTTAACGCATAAAATACGTATGCGCTTGTCGTAATTCTGACGTAAACGAAGGATTTTCCATAACGAAACGCACAGAACACGGCGACTGCGTGCACATTAATTCACAGGCGCATAACATGATCGGTGGGTATGCGAGTGAAAAGAATGCACGTAACGCTGAATCCCGAGCTTTTTAATCACGCATATATAAATCACCTAGATGATCTTTGGCTTTCCTAGAGAGAACGGTGGATTTTGATTGAAATGTTGCGCGTTTTGATTTTTTTCGTTCCTTTTCACGATGGGATAAAAAGTGTACGATCATACTACAGTACACGGACGTGATATGAATTTTCATGGCAACATGCTCAGTGCAACCTACTCCCCCGTGCAGTATTGGTTTCTAATATGTAGATGTCTCGCGTGCATCGCCAGCGAAAGCTTTACATATTCAGAAGTTGAGCAACTCACATCGGAGCAATTTCGTTTTATTGGCCCCTCGCATCTGAAAAGTTGCTATGTATTCTACAAGAAGTCATTTACTTCCTTCGCTGTAGTACATGACTGCCAAATAAATTTTGGCGGGTCAACAGAGACAATAACTATTGACAACAGCGCGCAATGCATGACGAAATGACGGAAATGTCAGAACGAGCGTTATGTTGACGATGTAAATAAACTGTCCTAGTTTGGCTTCTTGTTCACATCACCGTAAAATTACCTCTTTGAATAGAATGTTTTGGAATGTTTGGAATAAATCAATTCGTGTTCGAATGCACTCGATTAAACGCATCTCACGAGAGTCAATGAATAGTTGATGAAGTGTGACAGAAATAGATACAATCTGTTGAAAGTTTCATATTGGATATATAACTATTTTTAAGAAAATAATGTTGAAATTTATTTGAAATATCGTGAAAAGTTTATAATAAAAAATAGATTTGTACATATTTTATTTTTGAAAACAATAAACGTGCTTACTGCAATTTATACAAGTGTAATAGTTTATCTTTTTAAAAATAAAAAGAATTAATTATTTACAGATTTTAATATGTTTTCACCATTATTAAGATAGTTTCGAAGGTGCAAATAAGCATAAAAAGTTTGTTAAATTGTTAGTCATTATTTAATTTAAGTCATAATATTATTGCGATAATTTAGTAGAGTTAGCGTTTCAAGATCGAAAAATCATTTCGGTGCGCGTTTCTATAGATTACATACGTAGTATATAAATTCACATAAGAATCATATACAGCATTAAGATCCAGAGATCCATTTAAGGCTTTAATTTCTATAATTTGTGTTATCACATATACGATCCTATAATATATTACAGTGTTTAATAAAAAGAAATTTCTCATATATTCTCAGAAATCTTCTACAATTAAATTGCGCTTTATAATTTTTACAGAAAAATTGTACATTAGAATTTACTTTTTACGTAATATTTTACATCTTAATTCCGCATTCATTAATTTTTTTATGTATTTATGCGGAATATTTGTGCGGAATAATTTTCTTATTCTGAATATTTCATATAAATCTATTTAATAATATATAATGAGAACAAAATTGATATTGCTTTCAGATATTATGAATTAATAGATAATTTTCTCGAGCTTTCCTAATTTCCTTTTCCTAATATAAAATAAAGGTATTTTTGTGATAAATTCGAAGATTCATTTTTAATCATTAGAAATGACATCTATTCTTGATATATTATTTCTTGATATATTAAGAGAATATTTTATTTCAATATATAACAAATGCGAGAAACTATTTTTTATAATATTTAGAGACTATTACAATAACAATGTTGTTAATTTAAGTCTTTTATTGAATTGTGTTTTAATATTAAAATGTCAAAGAATTCTTCAATTTCAGATAGCGAAATCAAAAGAATTCAAAATTTAATGTCAATTAAATAGTTAATTAAAATTTTTTATGTGTATTTTGTTTCTTTTTCTATGAATATCGTCATGAATAGTTTTGTTTCTTTTTTTATGAACTCAACGATGAGAATCTACGATTAAAAATTGATAGATTTTATTTTTTTACGAAGCTTTTACGAATGTAATTCGGATACAGGAAAGCTGAGTGCACTTTTTAATGCCGCCCACGCTTCTTTTCGACGCGACAGTCACGTATTTTCACCCATATAACCTGGGTCGACCATATATGTTTCAACACAGAAATGTTTGATATATGTGCAAATGGTTTTAATTACCGGCGTAAATTACATCAGCGTTATTTTCACATTTTGACAGCACATCCGTTATCAAATTGCTCGGAGCAAAACTACAATGCTCTTAATATTGCAACAAGAAAGATGAAATTGTTGGAATTTAACATGTAAATCATGAAATCGGTTTTTGTTCATTTTTTAAATGAATTATTATTTTGAAATTTTATATATATTACTACTTTATTTTATTCCTACTTTAAATAGTTGTTTATAATATATCTTTAGTATTTAGTATTTAGTATTTATTTAGTATTTATAATTATATTTCTGCTTGGATACGCATCAGGCGTATCATATTCAAGCAGAAATAGAATTAGTGTTAAATTAATAAGCTGTAATAAAGACATATTCGGTTAAGGCGATTCTTCGTGTTTAATCACATTTCTTTTTGTGAATTTATATAATTTCTAATTCAAGCTAATTGTGAGCCGATTATTTCTGCTTTATATTTTTGAATTTTTGCTGTCACAAAATTAATCAGAACGTAATTATGTTTCTACTCTCTTTACCCTGCCTTAGTTCTTTCTTTATGGCAATAAGTAAGGTGTTTAAAGTCGATCAGACCAATCATTACCAATGTTAGATTTTCTAAAATGATAACGCCAGTAATGATGGATGTATTATAAAATTTTTATTGACGTTGAATAATGGCACTCCATTACTGAATACAATTTCGTCTGAATAGAAAGTAAATTGTGCGCTCGATAGTGAGAAACGATACGCGTGGAAAGCAAGCAAGTTGAAGTACACGACGAATTTATATTGGTGTGCAACTAAACCTTCTTTCGTATCAGACTCGTTACATAGCGAGCCAGAGAAATTCAAGAAAAACTTTGTAATTTTACTTCCGTCTCACGTTATACTTTCATCCTCAATACTTTCTGAAAACAACTTTACACGCAATCAAGCGTAAATTATCAGCAATACAAAATTTAACGCAATCTAAGTTGAAGTTGCATTGTAAAATGCTTTACGCATTAAATAAAAATATTGAATATTATGAAGAATTATTAAAAAACTGATTATCAAAGAAGATTTATAGAAGATACTTTTTAAATTATTTGAATGGATCATGCATAAATGTTAAAAATTAATAATATTTTCAAAAATAATAATTTAAAAATAATAATATT
>NW_012130070.1:7094988-7108140 GCF_000143395.1 Atta cephalotes | reverse complement strand
AACAATTTTTACATTCATAAATGCAACATAATTAAAAAAAAAATTTTTACCTGAAATGTTTTGAAATAATTTAATCAAAAATTTGCTGTTTATTCAGATTTTTTAATCTTTCGCATTTGTTTTTTTTGTTTTAGGATTTGTTTTAGAATTTGTTTATATTTAATTTATGTCATTAGACACTTATGTAATATTCTTATAATATTCTTTCTGTTATTTAACCGTTATTTCAATGAAATCTCCAGATACGAATTAAATTACGAGTTATCATGACGCACGAGAACGGGAAAAGGAAGACG
This sequence comes from Atta cephalotes, assembly GCF_000143395.1. Classification (NCBI taxonomy): domain Eukaryota; kingdom Metazoa; phylum Arthropoda; class Insecta; order Hymenoptera; family Formicidae; genus Atta; species Atta cephalotes. The sequence continues at coordinate 7,107,844 of NW_012130070.1, read as the reverse complement.
TTTTAATGTATATTGTACATGTGTCAGATCCAAGAATCCGATTCGAATTGTACTTCGAAAATAGTCCGCCGACAAGTTTCCCAAAGGCATTGGCGAGAATAATAGCGTGGAAGTAATTGAACCTCTTCTCTTTCTCTTAGACAGAAACGCAACTCGTGCGAAGAAGCGTTAGGAAATTACAATAGAGAAGGAAACAAAGTAGATACAAGTCGATTTTCTGCTTCAATTGTCGATGTCACAGCAATTATTCCGTCTACGGAGAAATTTGAAAGCAACGAACATCCGCAAATTGACAGTTATGTGCAGAATTACAACGATTTGTCATGACTTCAGTAATATTTACGTTTTATTTTAATTGAACGGATACCTTATAGATTTTTATCAATTTAAAACAATTTTTTTCACGAACTTTATTTATAACAGTAGTTTTACTGTTTTAACATATTTTTTAAAATTTTATTAATGCTCAATCACCTCAATAATTTAATACAAAGTCAAGCTTTTTTCTAGAGAAAGAAATTAAGATCCACTCTTTTCAAAACTTAAATATATTATAAAAGTTTTTTTGAAGATAACTAATTTTAAATTAATTAGGTGAGTAGCTATTATATTGATGAAGATCGCGCTATTACTTTGATAAACAGCAAAGGAGAACTAGCACTTAGTAAGTTTCTCTTAGCAAGAGAATTTCGGGAGAGGTATAATTGAAAATTCCGCAACAAATCTTCACATATAACTACTTGAAAAATATCGACTTGAGAATAGTATTCTATTTTGAAGTAAATATTGAAATTTCAAAATGTGGCTATTATGAGAAGTTAAATACAATAAAAGTTATAATATAATAAAAGTCAATTTGCTGCATAAGAGGAAATTTTAACAAATATTTATTGATATGTATTAATATACTTTTAGATAATTTTGTGATGATAAATTAAGATTAAGGGTATTAAGATTTCGATTAGATTATATAATTATTGTTTTAGATTTTTTTATTATGTGTAATAACTTGTATACAGATTTCATTTATGATTCGAAAAATATAAAATATGCAGAATACGGAGCATATTTATTTTATAAAATAATGTTTCTTTAAATAAATTAAGTTAATAAATTCTGTATAGCAAAGTATTCGAGGAATGCATACTTAAATGAGGAGCGCTGAAAAAGATTAAACCATTAGTAGGAACTTTTACATTGTATTATCTTTTTTACATTCAGCGCGAAGCAACTAACTGCTGCCAATGAAAAATAAAAATTACGTTCCATCAGTCGCTGGAGGAACAGAGCGAAATTACCTAATTGCTAATTGTGTGCAGCCGGGGAGAACAGCGTGTTACTCTCGCTTAACGAATTGATATTAGCGCTGTAAGAAACTTGCGGAGGTATCGCATGGTGTAGAATAATTGGCAATAAATTACACTAAACGTAACGTTTCACCGATGATATACCGTCATGTCGACACGAATACCAATTTGTTTGCGTTGCATTTTTAATTTTTCTTCAGCGCGGAGATCACATTCTCATCCAATTAAACGAGTACTAGGAACAAGATAATAAATGTTACCTCGCAATGTTAAATCGCACCGCGATTTTTTTCGACAGAGAAAAATGTGTCTGCTTAAAATTTTAATGAGTTCATCGAAGTTTTATTATGATAAGGTAAAATCTTCTCTACTCGTATATCCATATGTTAAAATAATTGATTAACATTTCTTTTTTTTTGTTTGAAATATGAAAATTAGAATAATGATAAAATTTAATTAATTTTCGTCACAATCACAATTCTTCTCGTGCTTTTAATTTTTATTGTCACTCTACTTCAACAGCTATTCTAGTCACATAATAGACCGTACGCTTACTCTACTATGCACTTATAATCTCCGGCAAAACCGCGAGCAGTGAACATATCTCTCTGTATTAATATGCAAATCACTTAGATGTCCTTTACAAGGGAAATGGTTGAGACACCTACAAATGGTAAAGGCCGAGTCCTTATCTCGAATAAGGAACGGAATATAAACGGAATATGAAGTTCTTGCGGAACGCAGCCTCTTCTTGCGGCTTGGAATGCAGCCGAGTAGGAAGCGGAAGGAATTACATTAGCGTGTTTTCGTGCGAAACTAGATTAACCTCGAGATGTTCGACTTGATTCAACGTTTGTTATACGAATCATAAATGCATACAAGTTGATTCCATAAATGCAGGTATAATTTCAAATTTTAGCAATTATAAAAATGGGATATAAAAACATTTGTATAAATTCTTTTTTGTTATATCTCCATGTTATCTTTAAAATCTTTATCTTTATTAAGCCTACAATTGATAATATTTTTTGTATTGTAATAATTTTTAGTAACATAAATTTTCATAAAATAAAATCTATGAGAAAGCTTTGTTTTCTCTAAAACTTTAATATAACAGCATATTGAATAATCGCCCACTAAATTTGAAAGCATTATAATTAATGATGACGTACTACTATGATGGACATTCATTTTGCTTGAACAACAATGTTAACGACGTAACTAATGCAGTTTTATTGATAGACTGTGCATATGAACTGTATCTCGAAAAAATACTAAAACTACAATATAATTGTCCTGTAATTGATATTACGAATGTTAAACTCTCTTGCTATAAATATAGTAATTATAGATGTACTCAATGAGCAGACAATGTTTTTAAAATATATTTTTAATATTTATTAAATATTAAAATATTTAAAAAATTAAAATTTTTAATATTAAATAAATATTAAAAATATATTTGAAAAACATTGTCTGTTAATTGGATATTTACGATCTATGCATATCATTTTATCGTATTATATTTAAAACTATTTGTATGCTTTGATATCTATATACACAAGTATCGAATATCTCGTTAAAAAATCGCAATCGAGGCTTCCTTAATTCGGCTAATAACGGTTTCAATAATTCAGAAACATGAATCGATAAATGATAAACATACATATGGCTTAGAACCATACAAAGTAATTTGAAGCGACTCCAGATATACTCTTGACAATTTCTATCTCATGCTAATATGCGAAACGAGAAAATCATGCGAACGTGATTCGAAAACGGATGCCACGAAAACGTTGTGTCGATACGAAAAGCAGTTCTTTAACAGAATTCCTATGTAATACTTCTCGAAAGTAAAGACCCCTCTTTGTAGTCTGACTGCCCTTTGTAGCTCGATCTTCTACTTTTGTGAACGACAGAAGAATTTACTTTTCGTAAAGTAGTAGTACGTTTGACAGACCGCTGAGTAATTCAATGAGATTTTTAACGTAATATTGCTGAAAAAATATGTTCAAAAGAAAACGAAATTATCATTTTTTAGGATAATTAAATTTTTATAAAATAAGAAAATATTTAATTTTTAAAGTTTATATTAAATGCAATATTAACATTTATGTTACAAATCTTTATTGTTCTGTTAAAAAATCATAAATCCTTAAAATATGTGTTCTTATTAAGTATAAATACAATATAAACATTATTTTTTCAAAGAAATTAAACTGTGGAATAAAATCGACTGTCTTTCAATATTTTTATGTTTTTTATTGATTTAAACTAGAATATAATGTTATGAACTAGAATATAAATTATAATTAACTTAAAAAAATAATCTAAATGTTATATAAATAAACAAACATAAGTCAGGACATTATAAAACGTTTTTTGCCAAAGTAGAACTGGATTTCGAGCAAAAAGTTAATCGCAAGAACATGCGTATCATCAGTCTTAATTTTTCAGAAACGATTTTTATTTGTCAAGCGTCAAGTGGTCACAAATGTTACGCAAAGAGCTACTGTTCATTTTTCATGTTTTTAATACACGGCAGAACGGATTTGCGATAATCGGCTGTCCGTTGTGACAAATCACTGCTGTTGGATTGATTCATAATGCGGATCTAAAGTGCATTTTTATGATACTCGCGATCGTAGCAATCAACATATGGAATATATGAATATCCAAGACAATGTGAAGTCGATTGTTCGTATTATGAGAAATGAAAGAAAATTTGTATAAATTCTAATCAATGGAGTTAGCATATATATGTGCTTCTAAGAAAATCAATGTCAGGCATTGCCCAGCTGCTGACTAAAATTACACAAATAAAGTGTTTGCGATTAATGTCGTTTTATATAATGCTCAAGTGTCAGTTTTACCCTATATTACCCACTCGCAGCAGGTCGCGCGTTACTGTCAGACAAACGTGTCCGTGACTTTGAGTGCACTTCATTATTGTCGACTGGCAAGAAGAGTCTTAAGCATCACTCATCATATAACTTGAGAGTACAAATTTATTTTTTCACAATAAAAAATTTAATTTTTTTTACATAACTGTTTATGGAATCTATTGTTTCATTTTTCTTGCACAATCATAATAATTAAATAATATATAGAAGAAAAAAATATTATATAGAAGTACTTAAAAAATTAAAATAATACGGAATTTTATTGCAAAATGGATTTTTCTTTCTTAAAAATTAATATTGAGAAACTAAAAAATATTTTTAAAAATAAGATAGAGATGAAACAATTGAGATGTATTTGGGATATATTTAAGAGAATTAATGAAGAAATAAAAACAAAAAATTATGTTAAAAACATATTTGAATCTACATTTACACAATAAATTAAATTATTATTAAAGAAATTTTAAGTAATAAATTTTAAGTAATAAATAATAAAATAAATTTATATTACCTTGTCAAGAATCTTGAACAGCGCAATGTGCAAATTTATTTGTTGCAGTAGTGAACATAGAGATATCCAAGTGTTTAATCTTTAGAAAATGTTATCCAGCTAGCAGTGACAGCTCATATATATGAAATTTCAAAGTTACGTAATATTAATATAATTTCTAAGAATCTTACTTTAGGAAGGAAGCTCATTTCCATCCCCTGCAGGTGTATAGTTTCGCTGTCATCTTGATGAAAAGATAAAAGTTGCATTTATGTAGTATATGGTGAAGTATGTGAATTATATAATGTTTTCATAAATTACAGACTGCACATGTCTTTTAAAATAGGTACGTTAACGTCACTATTCGACTTCAAAACAATAAGAAAGTTTGGTACGAACAGCTTATTGATCCTGTGTTAGGAACTTAGAAGTAATTTATGCCAGCAGAACTGCCTTGTTTCGGCATGCATAATTTCGAATATTTCTAATATAAACAATTTGTTATTCTCATATTATGTTTAATTTGAAATTATAATGTAAAAATAAATTAACTAAATACCTCAAAAAATAAAACTTAACAAATTCTTATCACAAATATATAAAAATTTCATATTTCATGTCAATTATAGAATGTTTATTTTTGTTATTTTCTAATAAAGTATCTGAAATTATTTTCTAAAAAATAAAGCGCAAGATATTTAGTCTTTAAGTGAATTGTCTATTTAGGCCGTATTTCGATATACACTGTTAGTATTGAAATTCTGTAATTTACGTGTTACGTATATATTAGAAATTTTCAGTATTGGCAGAGTATATCAGAACGTGGCCTTAATTACATTATAAAAAAAAATAAAACTAAATCTTCAACTTCCTAAATATTAGGTGTACAACTTTGCTTCCGCCATTTTCCTATAGATGGCTTTAGCGATAAGTGGTGATCGAAATAAATAGATCATAGACGTCATACAATAAACTTGGGCATCTGTCAACATAACCCCATAGAAATATTAGTCGATTTGTGTCTGCATCATAAAGTTATTCTCGATTGAAAATGTCAGTTTACGAGCCAAATTCTCGTCATTTACGGGAGGTTTTAATTTTTTGCTTCAATATGAAGAAATTTGCGGCTGAGGCTCATCGAATGCTCTCAAATACTTATGGTGAGGCCGCTATTAGTGAAAGAACGTGTCATGAGTGGTTTCAACGCTTCAAGAACGGTGATTTTCACGTCCAAGGTCATGCTCTGTATTTGGTGGGACCAGCTCGGCGTAGTGTATTATGAACTGTTAAAACCGACTGAAACAACACACAGGCGATCGGTATCGAACGCAATTGATGCGTTTGAGCCGAGCATTGAAAGACAAACGGCTGCAATACAACGAGAGACACGATAAAGTGATTTTGCAGCATGACAATGCTTGATCCCAAGTTGCAAAAGTGGTCAAGACATACTTGGAAACGTTGAAATGGGAAGTCCTACCCCACCCGCCGTATTCTCCAGACGTTGCTTCCTCTGACTATCATTTGTTTCGATCAATGACACACGGCCTGGCTGACCAGCACTTCCGGTCTTATGAAGAAGTAAAAAATTGGATCGATTCGTGGATAGCCTCAAAAGATGACCAGTTTTTTCGACGCGGGATTCGTACGCTACCTGAAAGATGAGAGAAAGTAGTGGCCAGCGGTGGACAATACTTTGAATCATAAATGTATAACCAGTTTTTTACAATAAAGCCTCGAATTTCGGAAAAAAACGGCAGAAGCAAAGTTGTACACCTAATAATAAGCAACGTAATATACCGCATAAAATTAATTTATGAAATGTTTATAGCATATAATAAACTCGTAGAAAGTTCGCATATTGAATATCACAAAGTCTTGCGAAAATATCGACTCCGAAGAATAACATTGAAGTTCTCGCTGCTTATCCAACGCATTACCGAAACGCGACTAAAACTGAAAAGTTGAAGACATTACGAGCGTGAATTTCTCGTTTTTAATGCGACATTACATTTTTCTCAATAGTAGCAGGCTGCGCACTTCCTCGAAATTGTGAGCATCTTTTACGCGTCGCCACTGCAGAGAGAGTGGCAATAAATATCAGTGGCACATTTTATTATGGTGCCTCCACTATGGTACTTTTCTGGGCATCGTTGCCTATAGGCTGAGCCGCGAATATGTATTCGATTTTATCACCATTGATTCCGGCATATACTTCCATTGGGACCTCACGTCCTGTCTTATCGCGAAATATATTTGCCTTATATCTGTTTTACTGCTCATGCAGCTCTTCGTCTTTACGCTTACTTTCCCTTGACAAATATTTCTACTTGAAACAAAAAGAAGCGCGCGCTGTTTTCATGCTGCTGCTAAAGTAACAATTGTAGATATATATATCTTAAAGCTCCTGTGTAGTCACCACAGCTATATTGAATCATGACGTCAGAAGCAAGAAATAATACGTTAATATTTATTATGTTTATAAATAAAGACAATTTGGATAAAACAAAATGAGATTGCTTTAAATCATTTGTAAAAATGGACGAAAACTATGCATTTCTCCCTGACAGTCGATAAATAATTGTAAAAAGTAATAAATGAAAATAAGCTTCGCATTGAATAAAAGCACTTCATGTGCCTTTTACTTTTTACGATTATTTACTGACTGTCAGGGAAGATAAGCATAGTGTTCGTTTATTTTTATAAATGTTTTAAAGCAATCTCATTTTGGTTTATCTAAATTTTTCTTTATTTATAAATGGCACGTAATAAAAATTAACGTGTTATTTCTCGCTTCTAACGTCATGATTCAATATGGTTATGATGACTACTCAGAAGCCTTAATATAATATACCATCTCGTATATATACCATAATATAACATCTCGTTATGTTATATTCTGTAAAAAATAGACAAAGTTCTGAATGACGTAATGATTACCTCTTTTATAATATACAGATCCTTTTTTATAAGTCATGTAAAAATATTACAAACACACATATATTGTTGTATGCATCCCTCGAAATCGGAAACATGATACAAAGGACATGACGTGACAGCGTACAATACCGAATTTTATTCAGTGTGAGTATTGGAATTCGATATTTTCGTACGTCGCATACATGTCAGCACATCGACAAAAATATGCCGTAATCGACACCGTAAACAATGCAAAAGTCTATCGAATATATCGTTATAAAAACTTATATTTATCATTCAGCGTTTTTATATTTTGTTTTTCCTGAAAGCGCACTGTTAAAAAAAAACATCATTGTAAATCAATAGATCATTATTAAAGGGCATGTTGAACACACCAACTAAAAACAAAGTAATTTACATGGAATGATAATTAGGATAACTGTCCCAATTACTGTGCCTGTCCCTATTAGTGTGCTTTTGTATTTCGATAAAGAAAACTAGTACAAATAAATAAGAAAAAATATTTTTTTTGTTAAGTTAATTATTAATGCATACGATATTGAAGATAATATTTTATTTTTTGAGTATTAAAATATTTTAAATATTTTTCGAAGGATATGAGGAATTTATGTCAATAATATGTACCACAAGATTTTAATTTTGTCCCTATTAATGTGCTCTTGTGTATTAGAGCTGAGAACATTGTGTTATGAGTACTTTGAAATAAATATAATTGAAATAATGATTTATGTAATATTAAAATAAACAATTAGATAAAATTTATTATCTGTTTTAGTAACAATATGTTAAAATGAGTCACATTAATAGAGCCATCGCCGCTTAAAGAGCTTACTAATAGGGACAAAAACATATTTTCTATTTTTGTTAAAAGCATTATAAAGTATTAATATTTTTTAGATTAAAGAAATATTATAAGAAAAACAAGTGAAAAACCGATATTGATTGCAAGCAAATAAAATTAAAACTACAATATTTAATAATTAATTCAATAATAAGCAAATTGACTAAAAGGTACATTAATAGAGATATAGTTACCTTATTAATTTTTTTAATTAAAGTTGCGAAAAGCAAAACGTTGTTACGAATCCAATTTAAATATACGTGACCCAATTTAAATGTACGTGTAATTTTTTCTTAAATTCCATTTAAATATCTTCGTTCATAAAACAGATTGTCAAATTCTGTTATTTATGTTGATGAAATTATATGCATGTTATTTAAATATCTCAAATTTTTAGACAAATTTAATCTCTAATATTTTGTCATAGCAATAAAAAACGAGGAAAAACATTTGTTTTTCTATTGGACACTATGCTAAATGGAGCGCGACTGTAAAGCGATGTCAGCAAACTTTTAATCGGCAATTTGAAGTAACGCTTCGATGGAATCGGCCACATTCATTTGGCCATAAATAAAATACATTGGTACAACTGTTTGAAGCAATTATTACTAGATACCAATTTAAGCAATTTTATACTATTGGAGAATCAATATCTCTCGTTAATGTACCTGTGTTAATGTTTGATTTATGTTGAAATTACAACTATATAGATTTTCTGTACTAAACATAAAGTTTGTGTTTTTGAAACACCCAGGAAGAAAAGCAATCGATATTTAATATTTCCTTCAAACAGTATATAGAATTTCTACATCAATCAGTTTGATTATAATCCAAGGAGAGTTGCAATACGCACGATCTATATAAACAAAAAATCTACGATTGATAATTTTATAATAAAGGAAAATAAATTTAGCCGAGACATTCGGCTTTTGAAATCGCTATTCCGTTATATAATTTAATTAATATACTTAACTCCATTTTATGGTGAACACAATCATCATAAATACAATAAAATTGATGTGTATTTATTGTACGTCAAGTTGTTAATCGATATATTCCATCAAACTGTTTTCCAATACGTCGAGTTTTCGTGACTTTCTAATAATGTTATTTTACTTTTCTTACTTTTAATTTTCCTTGCTGTTGTTATAGTAACATCGTTTCCTTTATCCCTTTTTATTTTCGAATTTTAAAAGAAAAATTGATAAATTTGAAAAAATTGTTGTAAGGAAATTTTAAAAAATTATTTTAGAGAAAAAAATTTGTCAAAGAATTATTACTTTAAATATTTAATAATTTTCCTGTTTAAGAAGCCACCGAAATCCCTTTACCCTTAATATGATTGTCTTGCGTTTTTTTACTACCCTTTATTCATCTTAATAATATTACGCCTTTGATGTATTAGTATTAACCATGACTTAGACTTTTATACACAAAAGAATTTAATGTTACTCTTAGAGTGAATCTTGTTAGTTGTATATGTCAGATGCATGAAAGGGCTTCATTTTGAGGGGCGATTTTCTCAAAAGGCGGCCAACAATGGCTGTCAGTTCTTGCCTCAACGACATCTGACCCGAATGGCACAGCTGTGGTGAATTTAATTGCACTTGCTTATACTGGGATAAAGAATTAACTAAGATCGCCTAAAAAAAATGGAAAAATTTTTGAAGTAAAAAATCAGTTAACACTTAAATGAAAAATTTTCAAAAGATGTGTTCATTAAAGTGATAACTTTTCTACAAACGCAACTGCAATTTATTGAATATATGTATTATTTTATTTTTTATATAATAGTTTACTGCTTTAAAAAATTTTACCTTATTACGTAAATAATATAAGAAATAGAAATTTTTTAGTAAAGAAATAGCGAAATGTTGCTTTATCATTTGAAGTATCAAGCGATCATTATTGATCATTTCAATTTTTTAAATTAATATTATGTTTTTTATGTAAAAATAGGATTTTAAAATTTTTTAACTTTTTAATAATTATATTAATTATATTAATTATTCTTTATATTGATGAAGTATTTGGTTTCTTCATCACTTTATATTTTCATAATAATTTATTCGCTTATTTCTTTCAATAAGTAAGAAAGAGTACTTCTAATAATAAAATATATATATTTGTTTATTATTTTATGTTTATTGTTTTATGTACATCGTGTTTGAGAAAAACAATATAATATGGATATATATGTTATAATTTTTTAATTTTTTGTTAATTTTTATTTTCATCTTTATTTATTACAAATATTAATTATTAATTTTATTTTGTAAAAATTCTTATCTGCAAGTATATATTATATTAATTTTATAAATTAATATCTTAGTGCAGTTTTATTCTGTTTTCTTTATTAATATTTTTATAAATAAATTAAATTTTTTATTTATCTTTTTACTTATCTTTTTATTTATCTTTTTACACTTAGAAGAAATTGTATTTTGTATTAAATGTTTTGCAATAAATTATATATAGCAAATATAAGATCAAAAAAATTCTTTAAAAAAATTCTAGAATCTTTTATTTTTTATTGTATTTCCTTCCCAAGTTGTACACACAAATATAAAATACATCGATCTCATATCTGATACAGATATTGCCGTTTACGAGCTCTAGTTTTGTGTTCCAGAGTAGATATTCAATCGGCACATAGGAATGGGAGCTTTTATCAGTGCTGTAGCGGATTTTGCATCGATCTGCTGCAGAAGTTTTCCGAGGAAATTGGTTTTACTTTCGAGCTCATAAGAGTGGAGGATGGCAAGTGGGGTACTTTGGAGGTGAGCAAAATTCATGAAAGGTGCTGCTTACTTACGTCGTACGATAAAGATAAATGTGTCTTGCAACGAGAAAATTTCCGCGGAGCATTTATCGCTGCAACGGTGCGCTTATTTCTTCCTTTTGGATGTTTAAAATTTTCTGTCCTTTCATGTCTGCAGCAGATGCCTACATCGCGAACGAAATGTAATGCGGCTTTAAGGACATGACTGATCGTTTTTAGTCTTGCCTTCTGATAAATTTCTCGAATATAAAAGGAGAGAAAAAAAATTGTATTCTATTGTTGCAACTCTCGATGTGTAATTTGAAAATCGAATCATCTGACGATAGTAATTTTCTGCACGTGTGTTGACCCTATTGATGATTATTGCGAAATGAACGCATGAATGAACTTTCGACGCGTTTAATTTCCGCTGCACAAAAATTACTTCCGATGATGCAACATATATATTTACGCTTCAGCGACTGCTTAAATGGCCCAAAACAAATAATTTTTCGTTTATTGAGCATTTTAATTACATTATCGAATCATCATCATTTTTCTCTCATGAGATGTATATGAAATTACGATTATTGCACTAATAATAATAACAAGAAGAAATATTCATTTCAATCTTGCATAGCATGCGAAATTATTTTCAGTGTTTTATTACTCCGTCATATATTTTCACATTTATAAATCAACGAACATTAAATAAAATGAACTCTGCTTTTCGATAAAAACAATTCCGTGAAGAATAATTAACTTTTGTCTAATAAATATCACGATTTATTAACTATTGTATACAGAATGGGAAGTGGAATGGGCTTATAGCTGATCTTGTCAACCGAAAGACCGATATGGTGATGACTTCGTTGATGATCAATTCAGAAAGAGAAGCGGTAGTTGATTTCACTGTACCTTACATGGAAACTGGTATTGCCATTGTTGTAGCAAAAAGAACAGGCATAATATCTCCCACTGCATTTTTAGGTGAGAATTATAGAAACCGCTTTGCAAATGATATATATAATGTTTACAAATTGATAATATACATATGTCTAAAAAAAAAAATGTATATCTATATCATAAATAAACATTGTTGTATAAATTAAGTAAAATATTTGCGGAAGCATGCTACTGTTATTTCGAAATATTAATATTACTGTATAAATTAAGAGAATATTTACAAAAGCAGTAATTTCGTACGAATCATCATCGCACGAAAATATACGATGAATATTATATATAACTCAAAATAGAATTTGCTCTAATAATGAATTTTCAGAACCGTTCGATACGGCTTCATGGATGCTAGTAGGCATTGTTGCCATACATGCCGCAACAATAATGATACTGCTCTTCGAGTGGGCATCACCCTCTGGGTTCGACATGAAGGTAAACCCTTCAGACGCTGCGCAAAAACTGGTATTTTTTTATTTCGCTTTTTATTAACTACGTGTATATGTTTTCTCTTCGTTTGCACCTTTATCTTTCAATGCACAAATATTGTGATGTCATAACTAGAATAACTAATTAATTCTAACGCATGCTTCAGTGTTTGTAGTTGAAAATAGAAAGAATATATTCCTAGATTAATATTATATAATGGCTTCT
>NW_012130070.1:7073828-7080892 GCF_000143395.1 Atta cephalotes | reverse complement strand
ATATATATATATATCATGGGCCTTTATGTCGAATGTGATGTTAAAGCAGTCACTATTGATCATGGAGCAACGTTCTCCAGACACTGCCTAACTTTGAGCTGGTTTTTATCTATGGCGAGGTGACACGATAATGCAGCCTGTGAATTGCGAAGAAATTCGACTACAGAATGATATGAATCACTTTACATTTATCAGGCGTTTCTTTTTTTATTCCATCTTATAGATTTTATAATCGAAGTGTAGTGAATAAAACCCGTGCAAAAATTTGTTTCTTGCGAGACGCAACTTTATGCGAATAGAAGAATCAATGAGTATGAAAGTGTTATAAATAGAAATTAGATTGCATTAGCGAAAATAACATTGCAAAAAAAATAAAGTTCACGATATTACTTAACATTCAAAAAACATTCAAATTGTGGAAGCGCAAATTCATAAATTAACTGCGACTTTAACAATAGCCAAGATTTATGAAGATTTATTTTCACTACTGAGGATTCCAAAATAGGAAACATTCAGAAGTATTGTATTATTAATTTATAATTAACCACGTTATATGGATATTTAATTAATAATACTATTGAAATTTGTACGTACTAATTACCGCGTTAATTCTTAATTGTCTGTGAACTTTTTCTTATTAATTTTATTGTTTTGTTTGCTTATAAACTCTAATGTTGCAATTTACAAAATTCCTATTATTTATAAATTATTTATAAATTAGTTCGTATTACATTTTTTTTACTTACACTGAATAATTCCAACAATATTTTTTAATAATAAGATGCAATATTATCGCTAATACAATTTAAGATCTCATTATCGATATTGCGATATCAGTATATACAAACTTGAGTCATACTTAAACGATCATTATATTGTAAAAATTTTCAAGCTATAAAATTTTTTTGGCGATACTCGCATTTAATTCACAAAACTAAAGCCAATCAAGAATGAAATCTTCTAATTCTCTTACTTACATAATTTAAATTATTGCGAAACTCAATTACAATGTAGGTAACAAGGACAATGCTTGTAACAACGTAAAATCTGTTACAACGATTCGTCAATCAAGAGATTGCGAAACCCCCTTAAAATATCACTGTGCGCACACACACACAAAATAGCGGCCTTAATAATTTCCAGTATGGTAGTCGCTGTGAAGTCCTCGTATTCATCGTAACTATTAGACGTACATTGAATTTTACCAAATCATGATGATTTACTTCTTTTCATGATCTCTATCGGACTCACATCCCTCGCCTTTTAAATTTTCTATTGTTAGCCGAAACTCTTTCGATCATGATTCACAACGTGAATTATTTAAATAAGAATATTTTATTACATCAAAACTGATCGCCTAAAATTTTATGCTCTCAATTGCCCGTTATTTAATTTATTTTTTTATTTAATTTAATTAATTAAATCTCGAAAGCTCGAAATTTTATTATTTTATTATTTATTGTTTAAAATTTTATGTTTAAATAAATACTTTATAATTTTTGAAGAATAATAATTTTAGAAGTTTATACACAATAAACGAAATTATAGTAATTTTGATTAATTAATCGTTTAATCAAAATTGTGTAACGTTAATCTATAAAAGATGAAAAAAAAATTATGAACATTTTTATAGCAATTTGATATATCTTACGAAAAAACTGATGATTCATTAATCAAATTTTTGAAAAATATAAATTACCTGTATAAAAGAGATTACATAATAGAGACATACACGCACGTGTAAAAATATTATCATTTTCTAACAGAAATCTTTTAGTAGAAAATTATAAACTTATGTTGCATTGCGCGAGGATCGATACAACGAATGAAAAACGCCACTTTTTAATGACTTATGGTTCAAAGAATTATTCTATTTCAAAGATAATTAACTTGTATGATTAAAGTATTTTTTTAAACATGATTGATTGTTATATTTTTTTAATAAAAAAATTTCTTAAATTTTGTTTAATTAGATTTATATATAAATCAAATAAATTAGAAGTAAATTGGGGAAAATATTTTTATCAATACATTGTTCTCGGACAGAATACTTGCGCCAATCAACGAAAACTTTAATTATTTATATCATCCTACGATACAATGTTCGATTGTTGCATCGAAATAGTTGCGGCTACTTCAGATTATTATTAAAAAATTCTAACCCTAGACTAGATATGGAATCACCAAAGGTGTCGCACCCAAGCGTGAAGGGGCGCGCCGTTTTGTGCCGACAGATTGCTGTGACATCACAGTTAGAGGTATCATATGAGTATGTGCATACCAAAGGTATATGAACTCGTGTGTTATATAACGTACTCGTCGATGTACTTGTACATAAAGGGAGGTCTCCTCCGCTCGATTAATCCTCTCGTCCTCGCTTTCCGTCTTCATTATTGAGGACTAGGATTAGCAAACAGAAAATCCTTTAGGATTACCCCTTTTAGGCAAGCCCTTTACAGCCCTTTACAGCGCGGCTTGGAAATAAAACCTCGCGATCGGGATCCTTACGTTAATAATGAGGGTCCTTGTTCTCTCTTTTTCCAACTTTACTTCCGTCTGTCTCTCTTGGGATCTAGGATATTGTATTCGTATTTCTAGCCCAAGGGAGAGCATAAGCAAAAGGACCTATATGATGTCGTAAAGTGAAACTCCTGTCCGTATGGAACGACAGCATTCCGAGTTCCGCGGCGAGAGTGAGAGTGAAACTCAAACAGGACGAACGGGTTGCTCTGCGAACTTCGAGCAGCTGTACTTATTTGTTTGTAATGTGTGTTTGGCGGAACGCGCGAATATTAAGGGCTTATAAGGAACATACGTGGCATGTGATTGTATGTTGTTTCCAATAAAATTGTTGTTTTGTATACATATTGCTAGTATTATTTATAGTTTTTTTTTATAAAGCTTTGTGATTCTTCTTCATATTTTCTTTCTCTTCTCTACATATCGTTATCTATAATATAATATAAAGTGAAAATAACACAAAGTATATCAAAAATTATAATTATATATAAAACCAGAATTCTTTTAAATATATTAAGATATGTTAAAGTGACGTTAGGAGAACTGAAGTTGAGAAGAACATTTAAGAATAAATTATACATTTTATTTTAATATGAATATAATTATCAATATGTAAAATTCAAGTTCTACTCAATATATATGTATATATTGCAATATTGTAACTTTTACTGTATCATAATAATTACTAATTTATTATTTGGAACCCAGAAACATTAATTATACATCAAATTTCGTTGCTACTATAAAACGATACACATTTAAAATATAAACAATTTTGTATTTTCTATGTAAACTTTATTTTAATATCTTCCTATTAACACGTTTATTTACAATTTAGTTATCTACAAAATTATAAATGTTTGATATTGTTGTCTATCCTTATTTATGTCTATTCTTAGTCTATTTCCCACTTATGGGGATAGGCTGGCAACATACACCATAGCATAAGCCCATATTTGTGTCCTCTGATCGAATTTTTGAAATTTATTAATTATATACTATCAATGTTGTACGAAGTAAAGACAATACTTTTTGACTACATACAAAATTAAACTAATTTAAAGCTTTTGCAATTGTTAATATGTATTGCATACAAGCGATTCAAAATATATTTTAAAAATAATACAATTGCTGTTTTATATCTTAATTTTTTACAGGATCATTCGATAAAATTTATGCGGATTTTCATGAGCAATAGTGCAGAAAAATATCATATTCTAGTGCTAAGAGAGAACGTAATTTTTGTTCTTCTTCTTTTGAGTAACGATTATACATTACAAAGAATATTTTTTTGATAATATGATTTTAAAATACTCTTATTATTTACTTGAAATAAGTAATATTTATGTAATATTTTTCTATATGTACATGCGCACGCTTCAGAACGAACTAAACTGAGTTTTTTCAAACAGTTTTTGATCATTTCCCAATGTACATTAATTCTATAAATCTATATAAAAATATTAAAAAAAAATAAGGACTGTAATTAAAAATTAAACAAAAATTTTTTTTCATTCAATTGCGGTATTGCTACTATCAACAAATTATTTAGTTCCCGTCACTTTGTAGAATAGTTCAGTCAAATATAAAACTATTCTATTCTACTGCAGATTTAGTTCATCGTGCTTAATTATCCTACCAAATTAATATAATATTCCTCAAATAAAAATTGCATTGTATTGTACAATCTAAACATTGTGTTCTTTTTACAAATTCTCCATTTTAATAGATTAAATCTTTATTAATAAAATGGTAGCTTTATTCAAATCAGTTGAGAATTTTGTTCTTTAATCATAATTAATGGACATCTGATTTCATATTTTTTATTCGTTTAATAAGATAATTATTTATACTAAACAGATATTAGTTACTTTTACTTTATATTTTTGTGAATGTTTTATGTATTTCATTTCTTGAACGAAAATTCAATTGCTTCAATTAAATGAAGAATTTCTTTAACAAAATATTTCTATCAGTAAAATAAATATCGGTTTGTTCTATGAAAATTTTCTGTCAAAATGACAAAATATATGAATGCATCAATCATCTAAAATATCCGTTAAATTTGATCAATAAATACATGAACTGAAGTATATTGAAGTCATTCAATAAAGCTTTTATTTGTATCAAATACATATTTTGTTATCTTGACTTTATCTTTCGATACAGACTTCGATAATTCCAGAAACTTTGCTTTATATTTTCGTGAATATAAATTTTAACTGTATTTTAATAAAATTAAATTTGCATTTATCAAACTATATATATTGCTATTTTAAGTTTTTGTTTGAATGCAAAGATTTTACTGCTTAGAATCAACATTTATATGAGACAAAGAAATTTATTTATATTCAATACGAACAAGTTCGCACATCAAAAAAATTTTGCATTATAGTAACTGTGTATGTTTTTAATGAACTCTCAATTTTATTGGTTTAAATTGTGATTTGTTTATGGTAACAAATTATTTTGTTATATATTACGCATATTTAGTTGCACGTATTGAATTAAAAAATTTGGTTACATGAAACGAATTTTGCGTTTCTTAACAAATTTTTTTTGTACATATGTATGAATCATATTCAATATTATAACGTTATCATATTCTGTATTCAATATTTGCCTTCAAATTATTATCAGTAGCAGAAATTGTAGATGTGTTTCTCGGTACATCGATCGTCGATAAAAGCAAGAATATACAAAAAGATTTTACGTTTAATGATTTTGCAGACATTTAGCAATCAAGAAGTAACGATTGCTGATAATAAATGCACTATGAAACATTTTATATTTATTGTTCTAAGATATTGCTTTTAATAGATATTAATTTGAATTAGTAATTATATCAAGTTTTCCTAAAATATTTTTATAAATGTTGTAAATTTTTTGATAAAATAGATTTCTATTTAAACTATGAATGATATGATTAATTAATTTAGTACAGAAGGTATATATAACCAATGTATGTATGTAATATTGTAAATAGATTAAAAAAATAATGTTAAATAAATTAGAAGAATAAATTATATTTTTATTAATACGTGTTATGTAGCTATATTTACATATATATTCTTTTTTGTTTTTTTTTTAATTTAATATCATGAATTTAATTCAATATTATTCAACATCGGCAATTAAATTAAATTCATTAAATAAGTAATGTAACATTTTTTTAATAATATAGATATTGTGATGATAGACTGATGATAGATCGCAATTTACACAACTAATTTACGCAAATCAGAAATAATCGCGTAAAATCTAGATTACTCCGTAATTTATGTTAGATTTGGAAATAATGTTAGCACATTCTTTCTTCAATCGCGAATCCGTTCCACAATCGTAACGTAAAAGTGAAATTGCTAGAAGATCGTGCAATCGGTCATACGATAAATATCTGAAAACTTGAACTGGTACAGTGGCCGCATGTTAAAGATTTCGCACGTATCGCATTACGACAGATCCGCGTCATAAAGAACGAGAGCGGCCCTACTGTTGCATTGAATGCGTTGTTGCACACTGTTTATGGCCTTCCGCGGAACCCCGTCGCTTTTCTAGTGAATCTGCATTTATTGCCGTCTAAATAAAGTGCCGCAGCATAAATTGCTTGTTATAGTGGACGGTCCAATGGCATAATAAAATTTAATGTGTGCATAAGAAGATCTAAAATGTGTATAACACGCTTGGCTTCTTTTTATCTGTTTTATCGTACATATCTGCACAAAATGATCGAACGAGGATTGAGATGGAAATGATTAGCCGGCGAATTCACACAGTGAATAAGACTATTAAGATACGAAAAATATTTATGCGATGCGCTAACGAATTGCTATATGTTATTAAGCGTGTTCTATGCGTAAAAGAAATGAAAAGAAAAGAAAGTTATTGAAAATTCATTTTGCATAGCCGCGATAATTACAAAGTTAAAAATTCATTATTAATGATATAAATTGTCTCTTCAATTTATTTTGACTTATCTGCTATAATACGTATTTTTTTGTAAGTAGAATAATTTTGTAAATAGAATAATAAATTTTTATATACCTATAGCCTAGGCTGTATTAATTAATTAATATTACATTAATTGTAATATATATAAAATGCATTATGATGTCTATCTATAGCACTGTAATTTTACCAAAAAGTTGCAGGGGCGAATTTACAGTAACATCTATTTCACTCGTTTATAATAATATTTTATATAACAGTATATTTTGTATATCAACAATGATTTTATTAATCTTTATCTTTATAAAATTCTCCTCTTTCCTATCCCCCCAACTTAATGATCCTTTCAACCACTTCTATTTTTTCTCCCTTCGAATCGTTCACATTCTCTGGAGAATACTGTTATTTCCTTTGGCGAAAAATCGACAGAACTACTAATTGCATCTGTCAATCCAGATAAGAAAGTGGAGTGCTCAAATGGCAGTAGGACTCCGTCAGAAACACAACTCGTGTCGGCCAAAAAGATTGCGCGGCAATAAAGAACATTACCTGTAATTTCCATTAAAGCAACTCCAATTCTCTCTCTCTCTCTCTCT
>NW_012130070.1:7062384-7069782 GCF_000143395.1 Atta cephalotes | reverse complement strand
AGATGGAATTCGAAAAATTGCCTGAGAGATGGGAAAAACTAATAGGCAGCGATGGACAATACTTTAATTGATCTGTTCATTCATTTTGTTTTGAAATAAATGCACAAAAAACCAAACTAATTTGTACTCCCAATATATATTTAATATATAATATATTTTTGAAAATATAACTAGCATACATTATAGAAATTGAAATATCTGTTATTATTTATTTTTTTTTTAAGAAAGTATTATAATTATGTTTTCAAAGAAGAAGGATACATAAAATAATTTCATATTATTATATAATACATAAATATATTTATAATTACTCAAATAAAATACTTAAGTTTCTTTTGAAATCACTGAAATCACAAAAATTAAGTTTCTTTTGCTATTAAAGAGTCCATGAGAACACGTTTCACCGGAAACGAGTTTTAATATCTTAATAACTGATTTATGCCAATCATATCGCAATGATAGGACAGAATTTCTGCGATCAATATCAGAAAGAATGTAAATTGTTTGCGATCGTAAAGCACTCTTACCGGAAATTATTTGGTTCGCCGACGTTCCAATTCTCGAACGTGATCGGCCTACCATTAGCCATCCAGAAAAAAGTTCCCTCCTCAGCCTGATCGGTACCAGAAGTCCAAAAATGCTCGTGACCGAGACCGAAATCCTTGATATGCTTTTCAAGTCTATCGTTCTCCTCTTGTGAGGCTATACTCGCCAGATGCATCCCGTGATAACGACAATATTGCGAAGCTCTATACCAGTTTGCCTGTAATGCAAAAAAGGAATGGTAATACTTTACTCTAACATTCTTTTTTTTTTGGTAAAACGCCATTAATTGTACAAGATATTTTGCATAAAATATCGATGTACATTAAATATTTGTGATAAAATATACTACTATACGCTTAGTAGTTAGTATTATATATAAATAATTTATAAATAATTTATAAATTATTTATAATGCTAAATAGCGGATTAATTCGCCATAAATGATAATTATATAAAAAGGAATACTGTGAGAAATAAATTTGATCTAAAGCAATGACCTAAATGTTATATATTAAACACCACAATAATTATAACAAAAGAGCAACATTTGAACTGTTGGTAAATTATGTGTAATCAAATTATGATAGAGATAAGCTGTCATTAACATTTATATTTAACATTCGTGATCATCATTGATTATAGCAGATTGGTCGGTATTAATAATTAACAGCATACAGTTTGTAGGGGCACATTAATATTCACACTAAAGTTATATAATCACCATTCTGGTATCGATTTCGACAGATTATATTCGAGAACTTGTTTGGAATATTACTAACATATTACTAACATATTACTAATGAAATTATTTATAATGTGTCAATAATATATATACTATATTATTGCATTAAAATATGGAAATAAATAGAATGAATTTTTCTCATGGATAATTAAAACTACTAATATTGTGATATAATTCAATCATTAAATGCAAAGACTTTTGTTTGGTAATATATATATTCTATAAAATAAACTACATTATACTAAAAATTCTGAATATAAGGGAAAAGATATGCTAATAATAATGTTTTTAATATGAACTTTGTTTTAAATTATAATAGAAATATTACTGTTAAGAGAGAAAAAAAAATGAGTCTTCCTCAATGAATTAAAATTTTCAGTAACAGACAAAAGAATATTCCAAACTTTTTTAAATGTCCTGAATTTAAAATTGATCTTCCATCGTTTTCCAAAACAATCACGTATACATATGTATATCTTATGTTTAGCTAAGCTTAGCATAGATATTTTTAACCTGCACATCGCAATATTTTATGCGCTTGAAAAAAACCTGAATGTTGAACGTACTTCGACATTTCAATATTACACAACGTATCGGCTGTGTGACTTCGATTCGGTCATTCACACTACATTATGTGATTTTTATGACCGTAGTACGTTGCAGAAGTACTAACACCTCTGACTTCATTGGCAGTTTTTTACGATCATTACGAATTCCCTTGCGATGTTTCGTCGCTGCGACATTAAAGTGCAAAGATGGTCTCGACCATCACACATCGTACATGTGCTTTCTTCATATTACAGCAACCTTAATAATGCATATAATATGCATATAATATTACATTATATAACATGCATATTATATAACACAATATAACGCATTCTTCTTTGCAATAACAAATAATCACAAAATCGAACTGTGATAGGAAATCATAGAATGTAGTACGTCTACGAGGTTCTATTTGTGATTCTCAAAATTTCTTATTGACATATTTACATTTTTAAGGATGCATAATACATGTTTACTGAAAGATTGGGTTATCCACTTGGAATTCTTGAGAACGACAACTATTACGAAACACATATATACATAACAGCTATACTTCTGCAAAATATATATGAGGTGCAATTTGTATATTTTGATAAATTGCCAAGTTAGACAAAATTTCACAATAATGATATTACAATAATAAATTCAAACTTATCGGATGTGACATGCAAATATTTTTTTTATTATTACTTTTTATCATTAAAGGATTTTTTTAAATATGCATTTCATAAATATTAAAGTAAAGAAAATTTATTATGAAAATCGCACAAATCTAAGCATATATTGCTTTTACATAAGCAGAATATTTAAGAAAAGTGATTATCGCGACTTTGAGAGAATTTTGCATATTCTACTTGTTCCGTAGAACTTAATGAATCTTTTCGAATCTTATACACTACGCTAATTAAAGTTTGTTCAAATTAACATCGTCGGTAATTAACACCGTTGGTAGCTAATGCTTATGTAAATTATTTGTTTTAACTGCAAAATGATCTCCATGTTAATAGATACTAAACTCAAAGTTAATGTATGAGTACATATAATTAAATTTTAATTAATTTATTTTAATTAATAATTTCAATTAGTGTTTAATGACTAATTAAGAAATTAAAAACTATAAGATAATTCTCAAAAAAAAAAATTTTTAACTCTTTTTAAAAAAAGGAATTCTAATGTTTATAAGATCCATTTTTTAAATTTTCATTTCACCATCATAATTATAACATACTTTTGGATCCGCTATAAACTTTTTATTATCTATGTTTATTCTTATAACATTATTATTGCAATAATTTTTTTTAGCAATCCACTTTATTATTATTATTTGTTGTTCCAATATCTGCGTATGGCATATATATCGTATACATCTTTCACTTACACATTTAGCTGTTTATAAAATATTTATTTAAGAGCATGATAAATATTGACTTTCACTCCGTCAATGTCAACGCTACCAAATTTCGTCGCTGTTCTGTCGTTGCTCTTTCACCGATTCGTCTGGTGTGTACGATGAGGCAAGGTGGAACGCGAAGGACGCGAAAAATCGAGTGTAACCTGCTGGGAATGCAAATAAAGCGCAATAAATAGAGCGCCGTTGCGATTGCACGGGAGCGGCCCGACGTGTCGACGGAGTTGCATTACCGCTGCATTCCCTTTCCGCTCGAATCTCGCAGCGTATACGCTCTCCTGCGCCGCCACGAAACGCCGCACGAACTCGTCGTTACTCGTGCACGATGGCTTCGCTTAAGCTCGGTCTATCCTCCCTAAACGAAACAGCAATCGTACGTGACGATCAGTGGCACGCTATTAGCTTTTCGGTTCCGAATACTGTTTCAGGACATACCGCGTAACGAAAGAAAATAAAGATTAAAGAGAAAGTAATTAAAAAATAGAAACATTTGTCTTCTCTAAATTTGTTTTTTTTCTGACAAAAAAAAAACAAGGCAAATTGGGGACTGATATTAAGCTGTTGTAAAAATAATAATTATGTCAGTATGATTATATTAAAAATATATAGATTGCAAAAAAGCAGCGTTTATTGAATGTTCTCGTTTATTAAATAAAGGTGACCTTATATGGTCAATAATAGTATCAGCATTAACAAATATTGACAATATTATTGATGCGCGGTTAATGTTGATGGATTGAGAGTAGAATATTGAGGACGATCTGGATTTTGATTCTCGAATATTAGTATCGCTTTACTAGGATTCATGTCACAGTATGTCACAGTATGTAATAGATAACGTACGTAAAATTAAAATGAAATATATTATCAATAATATGTAAAGTTATAGAAATATTAAAAATATTGATACATACTTGATACTAGTATTACTAATTTAATATTATATTGATAAATATTATTAATATTATATTGATAAATATTATTAATTATACTATTATAATTGAATATTATACTGAGTATTATTGACCGTGTAGGGTCACCTTAAGAGTCACTATTATAATACTTAAAAATATTATAATAACTTAAAAAAAATAGTAGAACCACTTTTTAACAATTAATCTAATTTTTTGTGTCTTTATAATTTTAAATACGTTTTTTTTCTTTTCATGATAAGTACTACATATAATGAACTTTATTTCTAATTCCTTATTATATAAAAATAGAAGACATTACTAAATGTAAAATATTTTATCATTTAAAATCGTTTAGGATTCAAAAATTAGTAGAGATATCAACATATAGAATTACAAATAAATATAGAATGCCTTTAATGGATCAATTAATGACCCGAATGATTTATAATTCAGTAGGATCGATACATTTTAGTCCATCAAAGACATGCATAAAGGATACTTATCTCGCCACAAGTCAAACAGATGGATTAATTGGAGCAGCAAGAGAACAAGTGGTATGTTTGCAATCTAGAACTTGATTTTCACCCCCAACCGTCTCCTTTCTTAACTTAAATAAGTTCTTCACTGAAGAGAGAGGCATTCTCTGTCATCAGGAGAACCACAAAATTTAGTGGAAAAGTCGGTCATTGCCCGGCAACGAGCAAAGTTGTTTTGCAAGGTCTCGATTAATGGAGCACCGTCCATTATTTGCTTGCGAAACAAAGAGGACTCGTCTTTGATGATCCGATTAAAGGGAGGACCAAAAGAGAAGGACCGAATTTCCACTTCTTTCCTCTTCACGCTTTTGTTGCGAAAAGCCCGATTAACGAACGCCTTTACGTCACTACCATCCATCTCTAGCGAGGTCGTTCCGGCCGGATCCACAGCAGCGATGGAATTACGAAATCCGTGTTAATAGCACATGAGTCAATAAAAGCGCCTAAACTATCCAGGAAGCCGTAATAAGGGCGTCTCTAATCGATATGATTGTGTTCGCGTGCGGACACGTTTATACACGTCAGGAATGACGCTCTCGAAAGACATGCATTAGATCAGCACTACCTGCAAAATTCTCGAGACAGAAAATACGCATTCAACTTCAAACTGTCACAAATTTCATAAAAGAATCTATTGGGTTGTTCGGAAAGTTCCTCCGATTTTGAAGGAAAATTGAAACGCAGAAGATTTAAATTTTTAATTTCATTTATTAAATTTAAATCTTTTGCGGCACGAACTTTCCGGACAATCCAATATAATGTTATTTTGACGAATTTATTATAGAAAATAATTCTCTCTCTCGTATTTTTATATAAATAATTAATTAAAATAGATACATACAATATGTTATTTCTTTCTCTCTTGTGTCGGTATCATTTAACATTTGTAATTAAAACAAACAAGAACTTTGTGTTAAATGCCGGATGAGATTTTAATAAGAAAACGTCACTGTTATTTAAACATATATGTATAATATCGATATATGTATAACTAGAAAATTTTGATTTTTTGCTCATATAATTTACATTATTTATAATAATAAGTTTGGCATTTACAATTTGAAATCACTTTTGCTTGGAATTCTTTCAATTTTCTTTTACGTGCCAAATGTTTCGTTTCTTTTCTATGTGTTTTACTTCTTTCATCACGTGAGATTCTCTGCTGCAACCAACACAGGGTCATTGTTATCCGAAAAGACCCTTATTACTATCCTGGTTCCCGGCATTCGATGCACCGTAAAACCGTCCGTGACAGCAAAGCCGGAAAGTTACGAGCTCGGAAATAATTTGATAAAGTCCAAGACCCGGGTCGGGTCGACGGTTCGGTCAGATAAATCAGCGTAACTGGCAGGAGCGATACCTTGAAGAAGATCCCCAGGTAGTATCTCTTCTCGCCCAGCTTCAGTAAAGGCATCGTCCATCTTGAAGCCGCCAAGCTGCTACTATGTTCGTCCACGCAGTTTGGACAGTCGTCTGCAAAGAAAATGGAAAGACTATTAATATCGATACATATATTTAAGTTGAATAGATGAAAAAGATAAAAAAAATAAAATACACGCAAATTTTCTCTCACAATTTTATCTAACAATTCAGTCAGCTTGTACATTGATATAGAAAAAAAATTAGTCTCTACATGTGCGAAATAAAGATTTAAAAGAAAATTTGTAAGAAAGTATATATAATATATATGTACATCTTCCTATCAAAAAATAACTATTTCATTTAACGGCGAATGAAGAAAGCTGTTCGCAAATTCGAAATTAGTTAAAAAAATATCAAAATATAACAATAATTTAACTTCAATAATAATTAGTTAATAATCTTCACATATATATATAATCCTTTATAAATTTTTAAGCATTCAAAATTTTTAAAAATAATACATTACATTTTTCAATAATAACATTTAATAATCAAGATAACATTTATATTGTATAAAATGTCTAAAAGACGTCTTTAGATATCTTAAGCAATATGCATTGCTTTAAGCAATATGCATTTGGAAAATTAAATGACATATTTTGTCTTATATTTATATAACTTCTTGCATTAATCTATAAGTTAAAATCATTAATGCATGATTTTGATTCTAAAATTCATAACGCAGCTTTCTGAAAAAAGCTGATGCGTTATGAATTGCTGAGTTCTTTTTGCATTCGTAAATTAATTATTAATAATCTTGATTTATTATAAGAATCTTCTTTAAAAAAATACATCTTAAAAAATTTCTCTAAATGCTTCATCTTTCTCACAAATATTCCACTACCAACAAAGTATATTGATGAGATATCTTTCTCTTCGAAAGAGATATTTATTATCTTATGTTAACTATGTCAACTATGACTTCTCAAAGTATACAAAGAAATTATACAAAAAAAGTATTATATAAAGAAATTTAATCAATAAATCAATAATGCAAATTGAAAATATTACTAAAGACGAATAGTACTAATAATAAAATTATACAGTTAATAGTAAAGTATTATATAATTTTCAATTTTATTTATTAATATTATTTAATAAAGTATTAAATTTATAAAATATATTAAAAATAGCACGAGAACATAATTATTTTTCATTTACATTTGAAAAGCATTTTAAAAACGTAAATTTTAATTATGAAATTTGTAACTGTATGTGAAATGTATATATATATATATATATATATATATATATATATACACATATATATATATATATATA
>NW_012130070.1:7055419-7059621 GCF_000143395.1 Atta cephalotes | reverse complement strand
AAATTTAAAATTAAATTAAAAAAAAAATTAAAAATTAAATTAATTAGTAACACGTAAATAATAATAAGTAGACACTACCTACTACTAACTAACAACAATATATATATATATATATATATATATATATATATACATATATAAATATATAAATAAGAGCTGTTTTTTTAATGTGAGAGAAAGCATAATTGTGGCGTAATTAAGTGTGCCCTGCGGTACTATAAAAAAACCCACAAAATTCATGGGATTTAGATGACACTGTCCACGCCATTGTTTATTCTACAATGTGTGCATTCTGCTAAATCCGTTGCTCGAATTTACAAATCCACCAGCGGCCATTACTGAACTTAATATATATGTCACAATGTACAAACGTCTATTATATTTGTGAAAGAATAAAATATTGTAAATTCCAACAAATAAATTTTAAAATAGTGGATTTATTTATTGTAAAAATAAAACAAATTAATCTTTTTAAATGTTTTTTTTGTATTTTGTTAAATAATTAACGAAAGAATAGAAAACATAAACATAAATTTTTAATACTTATTATGAGCAATCAATAAGTACAAATTTTTTTACTCAATATTTCACGCAATAAAATGGTTAAAGAATAAGTCAACTCTATAAATGCATTATCAGCATTTTCAATAAATCATTAATCAATATTTATATTAGAAATTAGTCAAATAAATTAATACCGTATAAAGAATAATATTGAAGAATATTAAATGTCTCAGCGCAATACAATAGCGCACAGATTAATCAATTAAAATTTGTTGAAAATATAACACTCGATTACGATTATTTTAAGCTCACAATCAAAAAAATAAATGATCCTTCGACTCTTAAAATGTCAGATTTTATCGATGGGCAAAGCCCGCACTCGTGTAGAGGAAATGATATCGTAAAATTGAATTTTACGAGTGCGATCTTATTCGCGTACAATCTCGAAAATCGCGTGAATTAAGACGACGCTATCTGCAAATTTAATTATCATCCACAAACTCACAAAATCGTTCGATAGTCCATTGAATTATAATCAAGGGACAAATTCTAAAAAGGTGCGATAATAAAATTGCTGACAGAAACGATGACAAAATTTCGCTGAATTGCACAGAAAGAACAATTTTGCTGAAGTAAAAATTTAGGTAGTTACAGATCTAAAAATAATTTTATTAGACCATCAAAATAATTATATAGAAAACTCAAATATAATGAGAACAATGCTGTAAAAATTTCCAAAAGACATTCTACAAATTAGTTTGAGTAGGCTACATAATTATCTTAATAGTCCAACAAATTATTTTCAGATCTATACTTAGCTAAATTTTTAAATACTTCAGCAAAATCGTTCTTTCTGTGTAGATATACAAATTGTATTGTAGATATACAAACACATGAATGTTATTTTTGTATGTCTGTATTAGCAATAACTTAAAACACAAAAAATTATATAAGACTTGCTCATCTTTAAGGAAATATGATAATACGATCTATTGATTAGTTTTTACGTTTGTAACGTAACGTTTACGTTGTTAATTCTGTAGATCAGGAAAAGAAATATCAAAAATCGCTGCTCAGGAAACCGCTTTTCAATAAATGCGGTTAATTGATTGCATCCAATCGATCCGAATTATTAGTTTTTAACAACTAATGATGCTAATGTGCTACTCTGAAGCAACAATACGCACGTACTGAAATGATTGAGTTCTGTCGAACATCGCTCAGCGGTCATTTTATTATGCACAGTCATCTCAAATCATATTAAAGTGACTAATGAATGAGTATCTTAATTAAGGAAACGATATCTCAAGTACATTCTAAATGAATATCAAGCATAAATCAATTTCTCCTCAGAAAATGAAATTAATTATTTATCGGGGTATACGAGTTTAATTATGTCCTTTATCTTCCGTCTATTCGTTGAGTATCATGTCTTAAAACAGACGTTTTAAGCGTCTTCAGAGAAACGCTTAAAGAGACGAGCATCATTCACAATTCTAAGTTTAATTCTAATTATGAATAAAAGCCATTATAAAGCTTTGAGTACGTATATATAATCATTGAGTACATACACAAATCTTAAATGTTTATATTATAAAGCAAACTGTTCTTGCAATTTTTATTCAACAACGTATACTCGAATATTAAAAATTAAAAGATTGAGATCAATAAAAATTAAAAGCCAAAAGAAATGAAATATGTAATAAACAGCTTAACATAAAAAATTATTTTAAAATAATTGTTTGCTATAAGTCTAGAATTGCTAAATGTATATCTCTAGAAAAAAACTAATAAAATATGGCTATGGCAATAAAAAAAGATGATTGTCCTCAATAAAATGATTCCACCGAACAACATTCCGATCAAACATTAAGAATAACGGTGTCTCTGATCGAACTGCCTTTTAGGACTTTTAATCGGATATTAAGAGGACGCTTAATAATCAACCAATCAGATGACCGACTAAACTTCACGAGAGCGACCGACCTTCGTTCAACGTATCCTTGACATGCTTTCGAAAAGGCAGCCGTCGCCACCAACGCGGATCACGTTTGGCGTTTGTATTCGCCGAAGAAGATTTTGCCGAGGATGACAGACATGCCGCATGTGGGCAAAATCACGGGGGCCACGTTACGTAAATGTCCGTTATGGCGCAATGCATACTGATGGGGTGATCAAAGCGAGCAGTCACGGCCCACCGACATGCAACTGCACCCTAGAGCTGTCAATGCACAGCAGCAATACACAGTGACGCACGAGCTAAATGGCAACATATAGTGTCGAGAAAGACTATGACAGTGCGCATGATAACAATCCTTTCTACTCTTTTCACCCAAAATATTAAACGAACAATGCACACACATATATGATTCGACAATTATTAATTACTTTTTCTATATCTTTATCATATCGTGATTGAATTTTAGAAAACATCTTTTGATAAAATTATCAATGATGGATAGAATAAAAAGAAGAAAAAATATTCACAATATATTTTAGTGAGAATTTCTTTGATAAAATTGGAGTTTGCTCCTTCATAGGAAAAACGGATGCTTTATCCTAAACAGGGATAGTGTTACGCAAAGTATCGGCTTCGATAGTAGAAATATCTTTGAGACTATCGAAGTGGGTTGTCCTTTCAGTGCAGAGGGAGTCCTCGCGTGACTCCCAGTTCTATTATGGATCGCATACTGGTATTGCACACCGTCGAAATAGTCGTGTAGGTAGATCCAATACGATACGATTCTCCAGAATTGGTGGCCACATTGGGAGCGACGGAGAGGACAGAAAGAAAAAGCGATGGTTTGGGTATCGTTTTCGGCAAATGGAAGAGGCAGGTTCCCACATTCGACGATGGAAAACGGCTGCCATCGACTGAAATTGACTCGCCGAATCGTGATGTGGAAAAGCGGATGCGGCCTCGACGCGCGTCGTGATCTCGTCAAGCGTACAATCGGTATGGACAGAACGTTTCGGATTTAAAAGAATCTATGCTTCTCTCTGTATATCTTACAAGAGTAATTCCCCTCCGGCAATTTCCCTCCGGCAAATCCTCTGAAGGACACGTCCCTCCAGACGGACACGTCCCTCTGGCACAACGTTGAATAAATTTTGAATTTATTCGTGTTTTGAAATTTGCAATTTGTTTTAAAATTTCATGGTATTCTCTCATGTCTTTCTACTATTGTTTTCATTATGAGCGATTTCTTATTTGATTGTAATTTAATAAAAGATTAGTTAATTACATATTTATAATATTAGTATTATATAATAATTAAAAGCATTACAATATTTAATGTGCGACATGATTAATAAAAAATATATTAACATTAAGCATATAAAATTATATAACTTAATATTTGTAATAAATATATTTTTTAATTATACATTTTTCTCATTTTTATTATGTTATATTTCATTAGATTATGTTATAGAAAATGATGTAAGTTTTATATATTTTGTTTGCTATTAATATTAATATCTAATAGTTTAAAAATGTAAGAAATAATCATTAATAAGAGTTAGTAATTAAGTAAACTATTTTTCCTTATAATTAGAGAATATAATATACAATAATTTTTTATTGAATATATATTATTCATATATAATAATAACACTTTAATATCTTCTATAATCTTCTAATATTGGATAAGAGAGAGAGAGAGAGAGAGAGAGAGAGAGAGAGAGAGAGAGAAGAG
>NW_012130070.1:7050745-7051819 GCF_000143395.1 Atta cephalotes | reverse complement strand
TCTCTCTCTCTCTCTTCTCTCTCTCTCTCTTTCTCTCCCCCTTCTCTCTCTCTCTCTTTCTCTCTCTCTAACTGAGAAAATTTTATAATATATTAATCTTTTTTGCAATATGTATCTAAGACATTAATCTTAAGATTTGTTGAATTCTCTTTCCTGGCACTTCATAAAATTTTTTAATTTCTGGAATGTTTTATTCTCACTAAAATTTTATATTCTGAATACAAAATTATCTCTTAAATTCTTGTCGTTAAGTCTTTTAATGTAAAAAATATTATCGTAAAAGTAAATCTATGAAAAACAATCATAAAACAGCACTCGAGTTAGCTTGACTTATCACGTAAATTGAGCAAGGTAATACGGCAAAATTGCGTCGTATTAAAGTTCGCGACCTTTGTAAAACTAAAGAAGATAGCAAGCAGAGTAGATGACTTTTTGGTTTCATTGGCGGGCTAATTAGGCCGGTGTACTGCATATTTTAATAATCGCCTCGTTAATCTCCGCACCGCGGTGTCAGAAAACATTTCGTCGCGTTAATATTCAGCGGACTTCTTAATAGACACTTTTGCTTCCTGTTCTACTTTTTGGTTCCACAATATCGCTTCTCGTCACACAGATTACAAGATGGAAAAAGGATAATTGCTTCCATTAAAGGAGCCATTAACGGATCTTGAGCTACCGCAACTTTTATTATTCAAGGTATTTTGGTATTTTGGTATAGCTTAAATTCTCCGATATCGATGATCAGATGATAGTGCATATATTTCTTATTCTTAATTATATGTATATATATATATATATATTATGCGGAATTAATAATAGAAGATAATTGTTGGTTTTAATTGTCGTAATTAACATTAAAAATTAATCGTTAAAAAGCAGTAAAAACTATTTTTCAATTGTTACAAAATTCTCGACAAAAACACTAATATTAATTTATAAAATTCGTATAAATTTAAATAATATTAAAAAAAAATATTATATGCATCGCAAAATATAATAATAGGCAATCCACTGTAACACAACAATGTATATATATATATATATATATATATATATATAATATAATAATAATAA
>NW_012130070.1:7035765-7047970 GCF_000143395.1 Atta cephalotes | reverse complement strand
ATATATATATATTATATATATATATATATATATATATATATATATATATATTCAATCCATCAGAAATTCATTCCTGCAAACTGAGTTAGTTTCCGACTAGTTCTCGATAACGATTGCAATGCAGTTACTTCGTCTTCCATCTTTCTCCCGGTTATGTCACAAATTCGATATCATTTTACGATCGTCGCCCACGTCCCACGGGACTTTAATGTTTTATTTCGCTCAGGGCTTCCTTTATGTGCGGCTATTCAGACGTTCGTCTTTATAGATTCTAAATAAAAATTATAAATAAAATAAATAATTATTTATAGAATTAAAATTATCTATACAGAAAGAACGTTCTCGTTTTATGAAAGTATCTAAAAATTAGCTATAAATATGAAAATAATTCTGATCGTAAAAATAATCATGTATTCTCAAACTAGTTGTTAAAATGTTAAAATTTTTTTTTTAGCACTATTTATTATACTTGAGATTCTTACTCAATTATTTTAATGCTCAATAAAATTATTTTCAAATCTATATCTAGCTAAATTTTTAAATACATTAGCAAAATCAAATTCTTTCCCTGTACAAACATATAAAATAAATAAGTGAATTTGAAAAAATAATAATAGTTTATTTAATGTTACTTAAATTTGCATAAAGTAAATTTTCTTCACAACTTTATCCATTTTCAAAACTTAGTAATATATATTTTACAAAATATCGTTAGAATATCAAGATATTTAATTAGATATCTAATTCTTTGGAAATAATTTATTTCTCTTATTCATTTTGTTAAATTTGATTGAAAATAAAAAAAAAATTCTCTTTTTCTTTTTCTAAACGAAGAGCCACAATGTGACAGCCCTGTTCTCGCTGCAATACATTTTATCATACACTTTTTTAGAAATGTACATCTAGGTGTATTTATGTCAGAATAACCCACGATCACGAGATGTGTTCGAAATAGTATCTGAACGTGGCGAGAACACGTGGATGGCCACGTGAAATCGATCGCAGAACGTCAAGCAGATCGATAAGAGGCGCGGTGAAACGTGAGTAGACGTTCTTCATTCTCGACGTTTCGCATTCTCTCTTCATTTGAATTTCTTTCTCGCATAATTCTATATAGCCTTTCCTTTTTACTGCTCATCTTAAGTAAAAAGGTCACAATAACAATTTCATAAGTACTCAATAATAAAAAAAAATCATCTTATTATGACCATAAACACGTTCATTAAAATACAATAAATTACTTCTTGCCTATGATTACAAAAATTATCAGACAATAAATAATAATATTATATGTGTACATATATGTGTTGATTAATTTATCTAAAAGCAGAATTATCTAATTTATTATTTATATTATTATTAATTAAATAATAAATATGTTAATTCAAATTACATCGTATATGTAAAAATATATCTACCACTTGGGTAAAATAGAATTTATAATTAAACCACTTACTTTTGCGCGAGTTTTTCCAAGCTTTTCAATTTATTAAATAATACATAATTTCCAATAAAATATGTAAGTATTTACTAAATACACAAGTTGCAATATTTCTTTTCAAATTAATAGTACGAATATAATAATGAATAACAATTATGAAATACATATAATAGCATCAACAAAATGCAGCACATTTTGGTGCATATAAAATAACACGTGACTAGGATGACGCTCGCAGCAACGCCATTAAGAGCATATTTCGGCTGTTGTAAGCGGTCGGAAGCAGATTATGTTATCCTATTGTCAGACGTATAATCATATTTCACGTGGCAAAGCGCACACTGTTGACGGCGTAATTAAACTGTGATAAATTCAACGTACGCCATTAGATAATGAGTGCGCCAGCTGGACGTAACGTGGGGCCGTTTAGGTGCGTTCGTTTCGTAATTAATCCAGTAAACGCAATAACGCGTTCCGCGGTGAATTTTCCCATAATGGATCCACTATCGCAAGATTATCTGCCGGAGCAAATAATGTTATTGCAAAACGATTGCTAGTAATCGATAGACGCGAAGTACCTGCTTTGATATACGCGCCGCGCACCTCTCGTTACAAAAAATGAGAGGATGACCAATCGCTAATAATTCAGTGGAATAAATGTAAATGAATCAATTGTGATTAGCATGAAAATAATACACATAAAACGCCGAGAAACTGTGACACTATGTTTTACTTCTAATCTTCTAATTTCTCACAAGATAACCTCTATGAGAAACAATTTCAGATTAGCAATATTTCGAAACCTTCAATATTTTTATATATATTTAATCAATTTAATATTTAATATTATAATTAACAGAATTAAAGTTTAGAAGAAATTTTAATTTTAATAGATGTATTGTAATACATATTTAGTCTTACAAATTTAATGTACTAATTATTTTATTTTCATTTGTAAGTCAAAAATCATTTGTTTAACAATAATATAATTAGGAAAAAATGATCTAAAAATAAGTAACTTTATAAGTTAATAATGCTTTATTTAGAAAATAAAAATTCATTAAAACATCAGTAAAGATTATCATTGAAGGTACATAACGTTGCTGAAGTTACGCCTCATTTGCATCTGCATTTTAATGCACGCTACAATTTACATTTTCGCAAACGACAAGGTGCGACGATTTCGCAGTGGTCGGGTGACGTTATCTAATTTCGGTTTTGTTTTACCGCGGCCGACCGCAGACCGAGCTCGCCGATGCGTCCG
Source organism: Atta cephalotes (assembly GCF_000143395.1). Classification (NCBI taxonomy): domain Eukaryota; kingdom Metazoa; phylum Arthropoda; class Insecta; order Hymenoptera; family Formicidae; genus Atta; species Atta cephalotes. The sequence continues at coordinate 7,045,265 of NW_012130070.1, read as the reverse complement.
GCGGCATTGCAGCAAAGATCGAGCTTTCCTCTTGAAACCGCAATCAGGAGCACGTACACTTGTGCAAGTGCCCCCGTAATACCCTCACCATCTGGAATTCCAGTGCGATAAAACAAAAAGTATCGTTTGAACGTCTAACGGCACTGGCTCCGTTAATAGCGACACAAGTTAATGCAATTGACAGATAAAGCTACGAGCTTATTCGGAATTTAATTTTTAGGAGAGTTCTGTGATATTGATTTCTCTTCTTGATAAAAAATAGCTATTCATTTTAATATTACTTTTGTATTGTATACCTAATGTTTAATAACATTTCTTATTTGTGCAAATAGTTGCAGTAATAATTCTCTTTGATATACAATTATTTTAAAACTTTGAAAAATAACTAAAATGAATAAATATCAACTGTAAAGAATTTTAATTGTTCAGTTATAAAAAAATGTAAATCATATATAGATAGATTGCAATATGTCATATGTATTAGATCGTAAACTGCTAAACGTAATTGTATTGATATAAGATTTTTTGCTATTTCAATAATTTTTTTAAATATAAATAGAATGTTGCTTTCAATTGCTTGTTAAAAAATTGAATTCCTTTAAGCGTGACGATGTTGTTTTAAAGAGCAAGAGTCTTTTAGATAATGTCGGAATATAAATCATTAATCTAAGTAAGCAAAGAAATTGTTAGAGACAACATATGAGAAACAGGAGGATTAAAACTTCTTTATGAGAATATATAAATAAATAATTAGAAAGTTCCTTTCGCATTATGGTATAAAGCGCAGCACAAAACTTCATATACCTCACTTCTTAATGATAAAAATTTAAAGTATTTAAATAAATATAATTTTTTTAGAACTTAAAAATTAAACAAAGTACAATACATAATCCTCCTTTACAATAAATTGCATAACAATTTTTATAATTTAACATTTTTTCAATATTACATGCCTTATTAAACTTCTTGTAAATAACGCTCTTAATGAAAAAAGATTTATTACTATATTATCTGCACCCGTATAATATCTTTTTAAGCTTTGTAACGCTTTTCATCTTTCGTTTTACTTGCAAACATAATCTTATTTTTTCACATTTTATTATAAAAGTTACGTCTTCAATCAAGTATAAACCATATAAAAAAATAAGATTCTCATATTACTGACTTCTAATCAAACTCATTGGGAAATTAGTCTTTTCAAGCGTGACGCGGACGTGTGGCAACTCTTGAGCCTTTCGTGTGAGATAAGGCTCCAGGATATGCGTCGTTAGCCCGGGAGCCAGTAGAGGAAGAAACATTCGCGGGAAGAATATTGCGGTATAGAGGTGAGAGAGACAGAAAGAACGGCATATCGAGCTCCGCACAAGTGCAACGCCTTGCACAGAGCGAGCGGAGAGAGTATCTCGTGTCGTGCTGCACTTCCGCTCCGTGAAGTAAATCGTGTGCATTGCAGTGCAACGGACCAACGGCGGCTGAGCGTAACGTGAGGCGAATCACCGGCACGTAAGATTATGAAATTCGATAGAATAACGTCATTGTGTTAGCTTCTTAATTACCGCAGCGTAAATTCCACAGCGGGAACATTTGTAATGGGAAATGGGCATTCCCATGATATGAATAGTTTCGATAAAACACGACAACGATCCACAAAAAAACAAGATTAATTTGTACCAGTAATAACAATGTTATTAAAGGAACAATGGCTTAATTCTTTGAAATCCTTTGAATTAAATTATATTTTGTTATTTTTAACTTTCGTATATGTCACAATATAAATTAATCATTTATTTCAATATATATATAGAATTATTTTCAAAATAAATAACGTTCATATCAACGTGTGCATTTAAATAATAAATTGAATTTAATTAATTGAATTAATTGAATTTAATACATTAAATTTTTAAATTAAATCCTTTAACTCCATTATTTTATTTAAATTAACGACATATTGAATAAGAACAGTGGCGATCTAGAAATGATAAAAAATAACTCAAATTGGATGTTATTTGATATTAATATAAGTAATATGATAATAGAGCAAAGTACATGCTTTATTAAGAATTTAAAAGTTTTAAGATAATTGTTAAAATAGTAGCTGTTAAATAAAATTGCTATACAAGATATTAAAAGAAAATGAGATTGAAGAAAAAGAATAATGATCAATACCTTGAGGTATTGACTACGTTTTCAAGAATAGTAAATACTAATTGTGATCACGGTCAGCAGAAAGATAGAACAAGTCTATGAAGGTGAAGAGGTCACTTTCGAAATTCAAGCGGAAATTCAATAAAGAGAGTGTGTGACCTACATATACGTTTCCGAATTCCTATCTCCTAACCAAGATATTTCATCAACTCTGAATTAAATCTGCTTTTTATCGTAATATCAATCACAAATCAAACGAATATAAAAATAGTATATAAAGTTTTATAAAATTATAGCTAAAACATATGTTACAAAAAATACGAATATTAAAATTATTCTCCAATTTTAAAATATATTAATGTTATTTATATTGTGCACTGTCTGAAGCTACATAATGAATATTTAAGAGATTTTTTAATTAAAGTTGTAAAAAAATTGTTTTAGATTATTAAAATATTAGATGTTTTATCTTTTTTTCTATGCGCTTATATATTACGTATGTTACATATCTCATATTTTATTACTATTCTTCTATACAGTCATGGATAGCTTCATATTTTGCATAAAATATATAAAAATATAATTAATATGGAACATATAAATACAGTCGATATTTGAGAGAAAACAAGTTTAATGAAATTAAAAATAAATTATTCGAGATTAAGCGAAAGTGCTACGGGAATAACGGAAGAAACGAGTTCTAGAATCGGTGAAAGTGAACCGAAGAAAAAGTTAAGAGTTAAAAAAGAGTTAATTGAGGGACCAGATACGAGCATGGTTTAGTCTGACGAAATATATCATACATATGGGTAACGATAATGTAACAGCTTCATTGATCAGCCTGGAGTTTGATAGTGCGTTGTACATTCGTAATTATACGAAAAAGACTATAATGTCATTACAGTAACAACATCATTTTAAGCGTGTAATTTATACCGTTATAAACAAGCGAGTCATGAAGACATAAGTTTATGTATTTAATTCTAAAGAAATTGCATTAAATAAGTTGTTAAAAAGTATAAAAAATACTAAATATTATGTATGAGAAAAAGTTCGTGGCATTTTTCCCGTTACATGGCAAAAAAACGCCGTGAACTTTTTCCCAGATCTAATATATTACTGTTTTATTTACAACAAGCAAAAAGCATGTGTCTATTTTTAAATCATTCTAAATTCATATTTTGTAAATATAGAGATTACAATATTATGTAAAGTTATGCAAAGCTTTGCAGTATTCAATCTTTATTTTTTGCATATACTATAGCAGTAACATAATGAATCTTGATCGGACAGCAGCAATTCATAATGAATGCATGATGTAAAAACATTTTGCCATACCCCTGTTTTGACATTTCAAAAAGCGCGAAGCAAAACATGAATTCTCATCGTTGAATCAGAGAGATCGATTCATTTCCAGGATTACAATTACGGCGTAGAACCACTCGCCGAAATCATCGACAAGCCGTCGAAACCAGATCACACCGCGTCATATCCACCACACACTACTCCATCCTCCACTCGGCGAAGCCGTAACAACACCGGATGCCAATCGAGAAAAACAAGTAGTCCACATACCGCTGAGTCTGCCAGAAATGGTGTGCAACGATCCCACGAAGAGAATCAACGATAAGAGTAACCATATCCTCGTGGCCATGTCGTGTTGGATGTTGTCACCGCAAAATTGTTCTAACAGTTGTGTCCGATCTGCAGAATCTTCTCGTCTGAGAACAAGACCTCATGTAATCCCGGTCGATCGATCGACGTCCTTGACGCGCGCGTCGAAATCGGGAGATCAACGATGTTGGATCTCCAGCAGCTAGCAGGAGAATGTCGTTTGACCACGTGTATTCGCGAATTTCTCGAGAATCGCGAAAAAGAGTTACGGCACATCGGTTATATCGGTAGAATGTCACGCAGATCGATTTCTGACCGAGAAGCCAAGTTCTCTTTTACTGAAAATCCTGTCCTTGTGTAGTGCGGTCGCGTATTGGTATGCGAGTTTGATGAAATCTCGCTAGAGTCGCCATCGAGAATTCGGGTTGAGATCAAACATCACCTGATGCCCATTGTGTCAGTGAAAGGTAAAGATAGATAGATTTTGGACGCAAAGTTCTTAACAGTAACTCCTTTGCGAGAGAGAAAACAATTTAAATTTGAACTATTAATTGTGATTTTACAATTCTATTAATCCTAATAATTTATTTGCATAATCAAACGTTGCTCAGTTACAGTAGTTTTTGATATTCAAAGTACTTTGAGAAAAGAGTCTGCAGCAATATTGCATGCATAATTTGAAATTAGTTAATTAAATTTACTTTCGAAAAATAAATTAAGCAAAATATTCATAAAATTGCAAACACGAGTATTCATTATTTATGTAATTAGGTTATGAAATTACTCTTTTATAAATAGATTATAAAAAAATCAAGAAATTTAAAATGTTTCTGAAGCTTATATAAAATTAAAATGTCTAAAATACATTTTTTATTATTATTCTTCGCGAACTTTTAATTGAATTTGTATAATCTAATGGAAATTTATGCTGTGTCAAGGAACGAAGAATAGAATTTATCCTACATTTTCGAACAAGCAAATTTTCTTACAAATTATTAACTTGCTTTGTCAAACACAAACTGACATAGCGTGGGTTCGTTGCAAGGCGCCCAAGTGCATCGTCAATTATGTATTGTGTAAAATGTATATCTAAGTTCAACCTTCCTCCACTTTCCACATATCAACACTGATGCGCCGTCCTTCTTCCGGTATGTACTCATACATATACAATATATAGCGCGTGTCTAGGGGTGTGTCTATGCTTAATAGAGTATGTCGACTAGAGAGTTGCAAACAAAAGTTGCATACACACGCAAATAGATCAGTGCTTTCTCGTAAAATGATGAAAGTTAAGCGAAGCTAAATTTTGTAAAATATATTTATACATGCACGTGTAAATATTTTTCTTAACATTTTGTATCTTAATATAACTAATTTTAATGTACTTTTGAACCAAAATTATTTCAATATAAAAATAATTAATTAACAATAACATTTTTATAAATAATAAATTTTAATATGCGACAAAAAGAATAAAATTTGCTTGTATTTCTGTTAATTACATTCAGTATTTGTTTTATTAATAATTTTCTTTTTTTTCTTATCTATTATGTTATATTACGTACAGATTTGCACGTATATTTCATTAGTAAATCCCTATCGGCTACGAAATGCTCTAATTTCACCGTTCTCAAAGATGAGCGAAGCTATAAGATTAAGAGATTAATTATCGTAATTTAACGTTTATTTTATTTTTTTCGGTACTTTGACCAGCATCAGGAAGGAATCTTCCGAAGCAAATAACGATAAGCACTGATGGGCCCTAACATTCGCTTTTTCAATTAGATTCTATACTGACCGACCTTCACCAGTTACTCCATTCGAACGCGAGACGAATATCCTCGATCAGTATATTTTGGTCTGCATACTCAGGAAAGGTACGTGTTGCCAACGAAGGTCGCCAGAACTTGTCGACTGAAATTTTGATACCAATAAACGTTCGCGAGAAGATTTGTTTTGTAATGCGTTGATTTTGAAAATATAATATTCTGATAAATTTACATAAGATTATCTATAGCTTGAGATAATTTAATGATTATATGTATTTTCAATTACATATTACAATATGTTCGGAACTGGTACCATTGCGATATGTTCGAAGTTAGCATCCTTCGACAACAAATATATATTTCAATAGTATTTAATTATAGCTAAAAAAAATTTTTATTCTTTTAAATTCGTGAGTTATTTAACATATAATTAAAAAGTTTTAATAAATTAAATATCGAAGATATCTATCTATAAAAAAATAATAAAGCTTTAATGTTATTTTATTTCAATAGAGTAATAAATATCTTTTAAATCTCTAATTATCGTGACTTTACTTAATATTAAAAGCCATGAATTTGAAAAATACATCTTAAGTTTATTATGAAACCTGCTAACGAAAGAAGATTAGATAGTCATCTGAATTTATCATACATAGACAGAGTTTATAGAATTTCACGAAACAGATGTTCGTTTATGAAACTCATATCAACTTTTTAATATTCGTTATATTATACAAATGAATAATCTCAGATAATTAAAAAGATGTAGCCATGTGAATTGATTAGAATTTGAGAAATGTTGCAAATTGATTCTTTTGGAAGAAAATTCGTCGATTTCCTTTTTACGATACGGATCACCTTTCACTAAATTATATCAAATTTCTCAACTTGTTTAACCAATACTCGAACAAATATGCATGATGTCGCTTTCGATTTTTTGACCTCTAAAAAAATTTCTTCCTCTTTCTTTCTTGTTTTCCAGATTTTCGAAAGGTACTCGAATAAAATTCTCAAGAAATCGTGTTTAAGGGTTCCACGGAATCTCAATCTAAAGTGGATTTTTCCGGCCATTTGGGAAAGAGAATTTTATACGTTGTACACTATCTATACATAACTAACTATAAGTTTTGTTCAAATATACAATTGAATATACGAAAAACTAATTTTTTCTGAAACCAAACGATCAAAAATATTTTCTTGTTTAAATATAGATTCAGATGTAATACTTTGGTTTTTTTCTAGTGGATGTGACAGCATTAATCTGTACATATCGGAGCACATATACATTGCTGTACAATCTCAATCCTCAATATAATACGTGACCAATTTCCTATTCTGAATAAAAATTCACATTGTAAATCTTTGAATTTCAAATTCTTCTGATAAATTGCAACTTATTTTACATTTTCTGAAGAAAATATAAAATAGAAATATAAAATAATTTATTTCGAAGAATGAATTATTAATTCATAAGAAAATATCTTTTCTATTTTTCTAATTTCTCAAAAGAAACTTTATTTTAAGCCATTATCATCTCCTCTATGCTTCTTTTCATCACGCATAGTTAACTCTTAATCAAACGTTAGACGCAAAATTGCTAGAGTGTTATCTTTTAATGCAGAATGCCGTGAAATGTGTGCTTTATGAGTCTTCCAGTACACGAGAGTGTCTACGATATTTTCAACCAGATTATTGCAAGGATTGCAACGGCGACATTGTCATTGGGTGTGGCATTGCGAATTTCTTCCAGCTGAAATGACAGAAAGCGGAGATCCTGTCGGACTGAATTCTTGTCACAGAGGGGCCATAATTTCTTCGTCATAAAAGAGATGGCAGGCAGTTTTTTGCGAGGAAAACTTACAGAAATACGGAAATATTCCTTCGACGCAATTCTTCTCTTTCCAAGTTTTATTTCCTCTCTCACTTTCTCTCGTTTATTTCATGTTATATAAAGTTTTTTATTCTTGCAAATTTAAAAATAAGATTTTGTGTGTGTGTGTGTGTGTGTGTGTGTGTGTGTATGTGTGTGTGTGTGTATGTGTGTATTAACAATAGTTCTAAAAAGGATGTCAATTTAATATTGTAGTTAAATGTTCCAAGTTCAGAACATCAATTTATAATAGAAAAATTAAAGAATATTTATAAATAAATTGTAATCAAAATGTCGATCATCATTTCTACATTATTTTATTAGATAGTTTTTTCACTACAAAAGAATTATTTTATCTTTTGAAAATTCAATTATCCAAATAATCGTCTATCAGTTTCAATAATCATCAGATATAAAATTGCATTAAATCGTACTCATGATGACAATTTAGATTGGAGATCTTCAAGTTGCAATAAATCTACCGTAAAATCAAGTGCTTCGATCTCTAATCCGTGGAGTGCAATTCACTATCCTTCGGGAGCTCATCGTAGCCGCAATCAGACCATCGCATTGCCCCAATCGAAAAACGACACTGAGCGACATTTACACATGTGATCGGTGCCCATCACGTTTCGTATCACATGTACGAACGGATATAACATCATCGAAATCTACAAGGATTGACAGGAAATATACGTGGGGATCGACGCTTCGTCGAATTATTCATGAGAAGAGATTTGTACTGAGATTATTCCACGACATCTGCGCGACACCGTGCTATTGAGAATCCTATTTCTGTAGTTTCGATCGAGAAAGGGACACCAGTCGAGGAATAAATCACGCCTGCGGGAATAACGGTAAATCATTCGTATAAGTGTGCCTAGCAAAAGAAATCATTGATTGAATGAGTCAACTAGAGAGAAGCTACTTAATGATTTCAATGAAAACGTAAATGTTAAAGTTACAAGTTGTTAACGCGTTAAGAAGATCATATTAACCATCAGCATACAAAGCATAAATATGCCGAATATGCTAATAACTACATTGCAATCGCAGAGATTATCCGATTTGGACGTAAATTGTGAGGCAAATCTAGCTTCTGATATTAAATTTACATTTAGATATTATTATTATGTATTACGTACTAATACGTATTAGGCTAACTCCGGCAAATACGCCGCGCTAGGATTTATGGAAAAAAAAATAGAAGGTAATTTTCCCACAACTACTCTCTCTGTTACATGTCTCTATGTTATATTAGTATATTGTTACGATTTCAGTTTCTTACTATTAATATTAATGAAATTATTGTGAGTTGAATCGATTTGTATGTTAAGTAGCATCATAAATTATCATCATAAATTACCATCATAAATTATAATCTACATAAAATGATTACTATAGGACGTGCAAAAGATTTAGTAGTTATTTCATGATACATGAGTATAGAGAAATAGTAATGTTGTATTATAAAATATAAATACTTTACTCTTGTATTCTTTGTTTAGTTTGTTGTCTTGCATATTCCATCTTGGAATATACGGCATTTTTAGCGGGTGGGATTTATGCCCAAAGCATACAAAGTGCGCAGATTCAATTCAGTGTACTAAATGTAATAAATGTATTTCATAAAATATGTACCTCGTGTCATAACATTTGTAATATTTGTGGGAAGATTATAATTATTATTCATTACTTCATATACATATTCATCGTTCTTATTCTTTAATAAAACTATAAACGCATTTTATAAGTTATTTTATCATTTTACGTCTTATTTATATGCATTATTTGTAAATTTTTCATGAGCCGTACATATTTACCCTCCCCCTAGCCAAATATGCAAGAGAATTTTTAAAAAAGTCCATTTTTTAATACGAAATATAAATATTTCAGATTTCTAATATTTTTTTCATAATAGTAGACAATACAAAGTTTTTACTGATATAATTCGTTTACTTTAAACGTAAATAATACTTAATAAATTAAGTTTTTGATAGATGCAGTGTATATATCGAAGTTATCCTACATTGTTATATTTGAATGTTATTGTTACGTATTACATATTTGCGAATATTATATATTTTATATATATATAT
>NW_012130070.1:7012016-7035745 GCF_000143395.1 Atta cephalotes | reverse complement strand
ATAATTTAATTTTATTATATATATATATATATATATATATAACACACACACACACACACACACACACACACATTCATTATGCTTTATCTCTATTTTCAAAAATATACTTTATTCAAAGTAATTGGGAAACCAAATTAATTGATTTATTATAAATTTACATTAATAATTAAAAATTTTAATTAAAAATTTTTTGCAACACTGCTGCTTAAAAAGATTTAAGTTGTGCAAATTTAGAATCTCTTTAGTAGAAGTAGAAAGTTATCCATTATAAATTATTTTTAATTACATATTTGAATAAAACTTGACACTAATTCCCAATGTTCTTTCATAATATATAGCTCTCTACATATCCTTTCTGAAGTAGTTTTAATAACATCATTATCCTAAAAAAAATTTAAAAAAGTATTTCTTAAAGCCTCGAACAAAGTTTACGAAACGATAGGATACTTTAACGATCTGCAGTCTCTTGAATTTTCACTATTCAATACTTTAATGCCGTCACGTAATCAATCGTTTGCAGTGCGAGGCGAAAGAGCCCGCGGGATACTTTCGCAATGTGTTTTGCCGAGTGAACATACATATAGAAATGTAGGCCTCGGTCACGTTATCAGGATCAGACAAGGTCTGAAATAAATTTTGAAGATGGCAAAGTCGCTTTTTTTATTTTTCTCTCAGACAGAATAAACACATGATTTTATAAATCTAGATGATCATGATAACTTTTTATAATTTTTTATCTATATTATTTTCGAAATATATTCGATAAAGATGCAATATAAATATGGTCGATCAAGTGCTCTTTAAATAATTTACATTTAAGACATTAGATCATTAAAGTATTTTCTCGACACTTCAATTAAAAAAATTATTTATTAATTGATAAAATATCAATAACGTTTATCAATAACAATAAATAAAATATACCCTTAGTATAAATGAACGTAATATTTCAAGCAAAAAAATAAAAATGATAGTTTAATTATACCAAAACGTACATATTAATAATATCTATATAAATAAATTTGCGAAGAAACTTGTAAGTACAGTAAGACAAAGTACTATTTATTTTATTAGAAAATTTACACATGAAGAAAGATTGCTTTTCCGGTGCATTGTCGGCTTTAAATGCGAGTTTGTCGCGTAACAGGCTCTCGTTACACGCCAGCCGCAACGATTGCAATGCGGGCTTTATGCACTGGACCACGCGCGCACACACGTGCAACCGTGTGCACACGCAGCGTCACGTGCAGAAGCATGCGCGAGGCATGCACGTCTGTACATGAGGCAAAGAGGTATGACTGCAGAAAATGAAAGTTGAGATTCCACGGCGTGTTATTTCGTAACCAGGGTCACGCTTAGAAAGGCGACGCTTAGTATTTAAGTTCCTAATATTGTGTGTGTGTGTGTGTGTGTGTGTGTGTGTGTGTGTCGCGACTTCGAAACAAATCTATATTAGACGCAAACAATCCCTTATTATAGAATCCTCAAAGCAAATACTTTTTGAAAATTTTTCTGTTTTTCATTCGCGTTTGTGCATTAATAATTATTGAAAAAAAATTACTAAAGTTTAGCGACAGTGATAATATTGAAGTGAATAATTTTAAAAGCGTGACATTTCCAATAAACTTTAAATGTTAAAGCGAAATTTACGTGACATTAATTAATATGTGTTTATTTATATACATATTTATTTTTATATTATCTTGAAGTATTTACTTAAAACTTCACACTATTTTATGTAGAATACAAATTTATAAAGTGCTCTTTTTCTAATTGAAAATCAATAACGTAAAGTTATTCAGATAAATATTGTGATAGAAAGAAGTTATTAATAATATTAAAAAGTTTATAATAAAGTTTATGAAGTTTTATGAAGTAAAGTATTAATGTTCAAGATATACATATTGTATATTCGAAAATTTTTACTTAAATTAAATTTATTTAAATTAAACTTGAAAATAATTCATTAAAATAAACGATTAAAATAACGATTTTTACAAGATTGAAAGAAAAAGTGTGAAAGGGGAAAAAAAGAGACATTTCTCAATTTAAAACCCACATATTGTACGCTCATCCGTTCAAAATTGACTAAGTAAATTGGACAATTTTATTGGATATCGTAGAAATTTTATTGTTTAAATCAATATTAAAAGGCGTTTCAAAGTTCAAGGTTGTCACACACGAGTGTACGTATATATAGAGCGTATATTCATATTATATAGTGATAACGATCAGAAAAGATAGAACGACTATGTCATACTAATTTGCGTGGGAATCAAATTCGGCAGATATAAATAATTTATTTTTTCTCAATTATTTAACAGAGACCACTTTTTAGAAATTTTAATGAGACTATAAAGACAATCAAAATTCCTTATTTCGTATTTGGATTTGCATTAAAAATATCCACTACGATAATTAATTTTTCAGAATTCGCAATTAAGAATGAAAAAAGTATTATTTATTTTAAATATATCTGATAAAAAAATATAAAAGTTAAAGATAGTATTTTCTTAGAGCAATATTATTCTAATATTTTTCAGTTCTCTACTTTAGAAATTTAGCATTCTTCCAATCTTATAATTAATTGAAGCATATAATTTAAATATATTTAAGTAGGAGTATTTTAAGAACCATTACGTCTGCTTCGAAAATTTGAATAAGAAAATTTTTGTCACTTTTTCTTGTTGTTTCTTCATCAGAAATCTGCTTAATTAACGCATAATAATATTTGGGATTAGTTTGAGGAGGCAGTAATCTGTCAGTCTGAACGCCAACCTGTCATCCGCAAGCTGCCCTCTTGCGCTCAAAGCACCGGTTTCCTAACGACCGCTTCGAATGATATAAAATCGGAGATCAATCCCCGTGCTGTTTCCAACATAGGAACGATGGTGTTCTCAACATTATCGGCATTTTAGAGAGAGAAACCGCACGCTATTGGACCAGCTAATTACCTGTCGTCTATTGTGAATGCCTTTGAGAGGTTTTATGTGCCTTATTTCACTTAATAAACCAAAAATTGATACATGTTGCATGAAATTATATGGATATGTATATATTTTCTATTGATATCAGCAACTACTTATGATTTATTTCAAAGAAGTTATTCTTTCTTTTTTTTTATGTTACAATATCAAAAAGTATGATACTGATTCGTACTTCATGTTTTTTAAATAATTTATTATTTAAAAAATATAAAAATTGCAAAGCTGAAATTTTGAAAAATCTAAAATTAGACACGTTTCTAACATAAGTTTAAAAATCAATTAAAAATTTTAAAAAATTAAAAGAATTTAAAGAACCTTAGATATTATTTTGCATACCGAAAGGACTGATGATTAGTATTGTATGAATAAAAGAAGATATTCTTATAAAGAAACTCAATTATTTTTTGATATTCAAATTCAATTATTAATTCATGTATCAAGAAATCGAGAAATACTAACAGCAATTTCTCATTTTAATAAGATGATATTATACTACTTTCTCCAGAGCGGCCTTGGCAAAGTAAACTGGATTCGTTTCACGATACATTTCTCTCGACTTATATTCTTGATTTATCACGGCCGGTGATTAGTCAGTTACAGAGTTAAGTCCTGCTTTATATACTGTCGACATTACACGATCGCGCGTATTTGGCAGACATAGAGAGAATTTAATGTTAAAACGTTCTAACGATGTTCAATCAACTTTTGTTTTTGTTGATGTTAAATCAACTTTTATTTCATATATAATATAATATAAATATGCCATTTAAGCATATAAAACGGAAATCAAGTGTATTAATAATTCGTGCATATTAATTGCTTGTATGGATACTATTTGTATAACAAAATCTGTTACTGAAACGATATTTTTGCAAAACTTAATTTTTCCCAATATTAAAATATTTCCAATATACCTTCAATGAATATTACAGATAGTTAGAAAAGAGAAATTTAAATAATCTACACAAGACTTATTCATTTAATTATAATGTGCAAATTTATCAAAGCTAAATTAATCTGTTTGATTAAACAAAATTTACTTCGTGATAAAATGTATAATCAACTTAACGGATTTAACCACAAATAAATTGGTTGAATAGTTGATAAAATTTTCTTTAAATTAAATCGGTTACATGGTTTACCGCATCGCACTGCTCCGCAATTTAATTCCGATCCTTTACTGCTCTATCGATTGTTTGTTTAGTCAGAATTGATTTACAAACATACAAAAAAATCGTAACAGGCGTGATACTTCTATGAATAAAAAAATTTACCATTTTTTGAATTGTCATATAAATATCGTTTGCAATATTTATTCAATTATCGCTTATAATTGTGGAAAATTTAATAGTTATTTTTATAAATAATTGATTTTTATAAATCACATTATTATGCTGAAATAATCAAATAGTGATTTCTTTATTATTTTCACAATAAGTAATTGCTAAAGCGTTCTATAGGATTTGGCAATACTTTCAAACGATGTGGCATTTACAATCTGTTTTATAATTTCTCAGTGAAACATTTAATTTTTCATGTATATTCGTGTAATTAACGTAATCGATTTACGATCATGCGTTTTAATGCAAACCAATCTATTTTTGGGGGAATTTTAATTTACCAAGCGCGTTGGCGCGCGAAATCATTTCCAATAAATCACGTAACCGATTTACACTTTAAAATTCCACGCGAATCAGTGAATCGATCGAATTTCGATGGTGGTATTAAATTGATTACATGCTTTGCCGCAGCACCATGGCTCTTTTATAGGGGCGGACAGGCGCGAAGTATCCCTCGGCAGGCATCTTCCTCGCACAAAGCGAGGATAATTCTGGCCTTTCCAGCGCGTACATACAGCGTACAGACTGAATGGGAAAACGAGCCGACTGAATCTTCGGTCGGTGGGTCGGGAAAACTTGATCGCACTTGGGCGGGCCTTCGAGTCGCACAGCCGGAAACGATCGCGTAATAATGCCCGTTTTGTCTCCAAGTGCTTATCAGCCTCGACCAGATCTCCAACTTGAAATTCACTCTGAAGCATTCACGGTGCATTGCCTTGACGAGTATATAATAACGATTCAACTGCCATTAACTGCGATGTATGAGCGATTTCTTCCCAACTTCATAAAGAGAAAGAAGAAAAAAGAGGAAGCAAACAAGCACATTTCTCATCTAAATAAAAAGGTAAAAAGAAACCAACAAAGTACTGATTAAAAAACATGTGTTTATACGAAAACAGCTTTGTAAAATATGTCATTCTAATTAAGATATGATCGATCTCTATGAATGACGATCATTAGATATAATTAGATATAATTTAAATATTTTATGTAATTACATTATATGTATATATTTTGTATTATATATCACTTTTATCAATTTTTAACGTACGTGATTTTTCAATAAAACATTAATCAATTTTAATTACTTGATAGAATCAATATTAATTATTTCCTTGGCGTGTGTCTTGACAATTTACAGGAAGAGCTTCTGGTAAAGACGGCCTGAGATCAGAATGCTAATGCGAGTCCCGCGAGTCCTACGTGTGCCGACATTCACGCTAGATTATCGTCTACGAGCACTCCTCGCCTCTGTCGAGTAGACTGTATAACAGTCGCATTATGTTGTGCAGGAGACGGCCAGTGAGAGTGTATGCACTAGAGAATACTTGGCGTATTCGCGCAAGAAGCGTAATTAAGACCAGGCCCGAGTTCTCCTGTCTCCATTTTGCCGTCTGTCGACAGCGAAATCGGACTCGTGGCTGAAGGCATGCTAGTTAATGCGACAAGTTGTAAGTTACATCGTCTAATACGCTGTTGGATCTACTCGTAAATCCTGTCTGCGCCTGCTTAATTAAGTTGGATGCTCCGATTATCCATTATCAATGTTCCGAAGCAAACCGCGTAAAATTATTTCGTATGCCTCTATCTATCTGAGCTATTCATATATATATATATTTCAAGAATATCTTATTATAATAATAATTAATAAAATAAACAAATCGGTTTTTTAATATTTAATTAGTACTTTAGTTATTCTCGAATAAGTAAAATATTTTATTTATCATACAATGCTTTAAATTTATAAGAAGAATTGTTAAATAATGTAAATCATTAAAAAAATTTTTTTAAATAATGCATGTATCAAACTTGGAAAAATTCATTTTATAAATATGATTTTTTGTGTTTTAAGTAACAAAAGAGTTTAAATGACGAGATTCGCGGGAACATTCGTACCGTTACTTGCGTCTTCAGCTACTCGATTACGCAAATGCATATTCTGTTACAAACTGCGCATCATGCAAAACCGCACAGCTGTCTAACTTGATTAATTAGTGTTTATATGAACGAACTTCTATTTCAGGAAATTGTATAAACTGATTAAAAGTTTGAAATAGCTACAGTCAGGAAACAAACGAAGCATCGAAAAAACGAATCATCATCTGTTTTTTATTTAATTCTTATATTTTAAAATCAATTTTTTTAGTACATAATATTATTATTATTAATTTTTCCTTACTGATTTCTTTCACAATAATTTAATCTGACTTTTATTGTCCTTTTTAATGTATTAATTAACGTATGATAATAAAAATTCCTATTTTTGTCTATTTATAAATTGTTAAGTTTGTATTATAAAAATTTCAGGATGATTTGATATTCACAGAAGAGAAATAGAAAAGATAAATAGAAGTGAAAGTCAATTTAACTTGATATCATCTGATTGCAACTTCGATTGCTCATCGAAGTATAAATGTAGAGTGATGGAAGATGTTTGCAGAATCGAAATTCTATTTGCGAAGTGAAATGGTCTGATTACAAATCTATTCTACTGCACGCAATATGTAACGCAAGACACTATCGTATTTACTGTCATTAAACTTCCGGAAGAGAATGCACGCAATTTAATTTCACTTTGACTCTTCTTCATCATTTGATACACACATATGTTAATAATTCATCATTTGATACACACATATGTTAATAATAATTTATCTTTTTACACAATTTATTGTTGTTGATATGAAAGTTCCATTGAAAAGCAAACGTTTTAGAACAAGAATTGCTTTATTCAAAAATTATTATTATTATATTTTTTTAAGTTAGAAACTGAAATAATAATATATTATTATTTTCGAATATAATGCAATATATCTTCCATTCATTCGTTATTATTGTATCTATTTTGTATCTATTATTATTGTATCTATTATTATTGTATTTATTTTGATTTCTCAATATTTTGATTCATTTCTCTTTACATTTCATGTTTTAAGCGGATCTATCATCAACCAAAAATAAATAGCATTAGAGAAACAGTTTGGAAGCAATGCTCTCTACAGGATTTTAAATATTTGCTGGTCAAATTTATACGAAATGTGCAATGCTTGCCATCGCAAAATTGAATGCAAATTGCATTGCTATAAAATGAAATACGGTAATTGCGTGAAGTGCTTCGTCGATTCATACAACTTCTCGATACATAGTCAAGTAATTTCTAATAAATACAGCAATACTTTACAAATTAACTAAAACTAAGCAACTGATATGCACAAGCAAATACGATTACATGAATCAAGTTAAACAGAAAGCTTGAATAAGGAAAGCAGATAATTGTCAGATAGAAATGTGCGACGTTTACAAAATTAAAGTTTGTTTTTAAAGTTGTAAATATTAACACAAACTATAGATAAGCGAAAACTATGTCATATATATATACATATAACTATGTCATATTTCTATAAACTATGTAGAATTATGGCGAATAGTGCCAAACTTAAGATTTTTAGACTTTAGCATTTCTCAAATATTTTTTATATATAATCTATCTTTTATACACAGAAATTTTATATATAAATATAATTTATATACAATTTAAATAAAGTAAAAAAATATAATTTAACATAAAAAGTTTTAAAGTTTTAAATCTAAAAATTTACATTATTATTTTTAATAAACATTGCAAAAAAGATAGAATGTCTATTTTCAAAGAATGCGTAAAATTTTTGTGAATTAAGCAAATAATTTAAATATACTTTTATGTAAATGTAATTTCTACAAAGATTTGCTACATGATAAACTTAAAAATATCTAAAAAATTTTTGATTATTTTTCAAGAAATATTTCCAAAATTTTAATTAAATAATGTAAAATATGTAAATTAAGGTAAAAATGTGCTTCCTGCAAAAGCTTAAAATTTATATCAATATTAATCAAGTGTTTAAAATATTAAGAGATGATTAAAATTTGTTAACTGTCAATATTTATTCTTTAATTAGCATCAACACACATAATGTTATACAAAAGATATCTAATTTTAAACTTCTTACGAAGATCAAGATTAAAGGACTTGCAACCTTTGAAAATAATACAGTTTAATAATATAAAGTTACAGAGAAAATTGCATGTTGAATTAAAAAATATTCACCCGGTTATATTCAAGTTACAATATTTACGGGACTATCTTTACACGCTAACACATCTTACGTTATTTTTTACGCATGACGTGACTAATGCGCTCTTCCTACGATAAAAAGAACTCACAAAAAGCAATGTAAAAGATTAAAGTGATGCATAATTATATATTATATCATGAGAATATTACACATTGCTGTTAAGATGAAAGTTATTAACTCTTTTTCTTTTTTATTTTTATTCTTGACAAATAAGATAGAGATAAAGCTCTTATGTACTTATACACATAACGATATTATATAAGAATTAAAGGACAGATATCCGATACAAAATATCCCCTTTCTCCAAATTATCTTTGATATGTCCGTAAAATCTTGCAGGTCTCATAGTTCTTTTTATAGCGTATGAAATAAATATTGAATCTAAACGCGTGCGTATATGTAAAATGAATATTGAAACGATGTACTTTGCGCAAACAATTATTTGCGATGCGGACTGGAAAAAACACCATCACGTTTTAACTGTTAAATTAATTTTCCTCTCTTCTTTATTGAAATTTATTCAACATTGATTTCTTCCACAATTTTAATATAGCATTCGTAAAAGAAAATTTATAGGATTTCTACTATAAAAGAAAATTATTTTCGTTACTTGATTTATAAAAGATTAAGATATTCAATTTTAAATAGTTTATGCTTGTTAAAATATTCATGAAGTAAAATAATGGAGAAATAATTTTATTATTTATCCTTTGTGATTTAATTTGCTAAATAATTTGCATAAGCGTTCTGCACGATAATTAATAATATCGATTATTAATAATATCAGTGAAATATTTATTCTCTAAAACAGGATAATCAATCTTTTTTGTCTAGCGTGTTATTATAAAGATTTGAAATCTTTAATGTGGCGCTCTATTATAATTGAACAGAAAAAAAGACGTAATCTTATTTATACTTTCTTCTCTTGTATTGAAAGCAAAAAGCCTTCTACAGTTTAACAAAGTTTATTTCTTTCACTGTGTTGTGTTTTACATTCGTTTAAAAGTAAATCATATTACAAATAAAAGACATACAGATAAGTAAAAAATTAAAATATTAACTCTTAAGTATTAAAATAAAAAATAGTGACTTTTACTGAGATTAGTTCCTGGGATATCGATTTAAAAAAATTGGAATAAAAATACAGAAGTTTGATAAATTTATGTTTTATTAATCATACTGTTATAAATCAGTCTTTACGAAAGTACTTTATGAAAGTATAGATTTAGCGTTTTGTTTTTTACGCGTGATCCTACTTCAGTACTTGAAGATTAATTAAAGATTACATGTATTTTACTCGTTTTCGATCTTAAAATATTATTTCTATCTTTGTTATTTGATTAGCTATTGAATAAAATTTCCAAGAAAATTATCCGATAGAGAAGCAGTGGCAAAATCTTTGTCATGTGACAAAAACGTAGCAATAAAATATCAGTCTAAAGCTTTTAGCACGAAAATAGAACGTATCCAGAGAGCATGTAAAAAATAGATTTTAGAGTACAGTTGTTATTCTACTATGTCATTTTTGGTTTAAAAAAATTTTTCTCTGCATAGCAAATGCTTCTTTAAGTGCCACTAGTGGAACGCGATATCATAGATTGGATATCTCTGTTCTAAAAAAAATTAAATTAATCGTGTGTACGAAATACATTGAACATCGTAAAATTAAAAATGTAATTTTTGAAATAAGGTTTCGTGAAAATATATTTTCATTTACGATTTCTGGTACTCAGCGATGTAATTAAATACCGAATATTATCTTTTACAATTTATAAAATAAGAAAAAAATTACTTTAGTGCATATAAAAAATTATTAAAACAATTCTAAATTTAGAAGAGTTTTAATTTATAATTTTATACAATATATACTTTCTATAATATTTTTATTTATCTTTCTTTATGTAATGAAGAGCTAAATCTTTTTAAGCGCTACTATAAGCACTAAAAGTAATAAAGAATTAATTAACTAAATTGCACCATTATTACACCGCACTTTTAGATATATTCCATAAGCTAAAAACCGCAAATCCATCACTCTATACAATAACGTACAGTTTTAATTTAATGCGTGGTGATTACTCTCGTGGTTGCGACAAAAGCGTGCACGCGATGGAGATATTGATCGCTATATGTTACGCGAAAGACTCGATAATTTTTGTCGACTGTCGACATTGCTGGTGAACAATAACGCAAGGGTAGACAATCGTCGGACAGATATCGGAACGCGCGCGTTTGCAATTTCACCGCGATTTCTCGCAATCGTACACGCGTTTGTTCGACGCGCAAATGCAGTACAGCGCTTACGCGCTCGTTTTATATGGGCGACGAATTGACCTGTCTGGACTTCTGGAAAAATCTAGACAACTCGAAAAGCGCTGGCAATGCGGCTGACGAGATTGTTCGCACGCACAACAATAGAGTGATGAATTGCTCACTTTTGCAATTGGAAGATGTTCTCTCCGTCGAGTTGAAGACAGATGTATAATTTATTTTGAATGCTATTTGGATGACTTACGTAATTTTTCAATCATGAAGAATGAATAAAACAACTTATTAAGTAACAAAAAAGAGAGATTATACTTAACAGTTTTTAAACAATTAAAAAAAGATTAATTAATAGGGAAAAAATTCAGTTTTTAAATAATGTTTATAAGTAATAATAGAAAATTTTAAATAACGATAGAAGATTAAGTACACATACTATATAATCACGTGCCTCTTCTAATAAATATTTAACAATTTTCCATGTTTTGCATGGAAAATTCTTTTCTCTTAAAAAAAAAACTTATTTTTTATTTCTTAAAAACATAAAAGAAGAAAAAAATTAATCAAATGCTTTGGTAAAACAATAGGATTCTCTCAATCGAGGATTTGAGGATGTTTGTGATTCTTTGTTTTTTGTTTCTTAATAAAAAAATGAGAAACTTGCAGTGACTTCCTATTGAAAGTGCAACGTTTCGATCAGTCCACATATTCCGTTCCTCCATTCTTTACTTAACTACAAAATGTATCGAATAAATCATCAATCTTAATTATTGCAATATACATGCGGATATTCAGGACAACAAACACGTATCTGTACTTTCTTTGATGTAAAATTCCACTCGAAAAATGGAATTACATAATCATTCAAATTAGAATGACTTTTTGTTCATATGCAGTAAATTCTTCCACTCGATGTCATGGAATGAATATTTTCACTTCTAATTAAAGAATGAACTGAAAACAGTATACCAAGAAAAAATTCGATAAATGAGTCACATTAATCGTTGTGTTGTTATCAACGATATATTTTGTTGAGTCGATGTTACATAGAAACGTCGACTTATTCGATAAAATACTAATAAGATAAAATGCTACTCATACAGAATTAAATTTTTTTTTTCTTAGGTTAAGATCTAATTTTATAAGTCATTTTGACTGATGTTTCACTTCAAACAAATAAAATATTAACTATGATTGATCTGCATCTCGAGTGATAGTATTTTCACTATCGATTGAGAAGTGAATTTTCACTCATTTTAAGTGAGATTTTATTTTGAAAAATTTAAAAAGTATATGCACATGCACATCAATAAACTTATGACGGAGACAAATGGTGTTTTCAAAAATGCTTCAGGTGGTGTTTGTGACTACACATAATCGCTTAAGCGGCATCGGATTAGCGTAGCATATCGGTACTTCAAGGGCAAATCCTGCTTAAACTTCGCGCGTATAGTATATCGCGCCCACCTCATGAAAATTTCATAAAAATTTACATGAATGGGACGTACCTGCGAAAACCGTGCATTATTTGTCTTTGTCAAGCCATTCTACAGCGACTTCGGGAGTACTCGTTTGTGCGACCCACGCGCAAATGCATTTCCCTCTGAGAGACAGCCGGTCCATTGCAGTGATATCTTAAGCACCGTCGACAATTCTTTTCATCTCGACCATATCTGTCTCCGCTCTTACGCCCGTTTCCTTTTCGTAAGTATCGTCGGAAATCTCTCGAACTAAAAATTCAGTGAGAAAAAAATGCGAGAAAAAAATTAATGAAAATTACACAAAGCAGATTTTTCCGTTTCTGACATTCTGACATATCAAGAAAAAAATTACAATATTTGTATTAATTATGTTTGTATTATTATGCGAAGCAGTAATTGAAAAATGAATTGTGCAATCTTAAATTAACAATGTGTAATAATACGCTTGGGTAATCACATAACCTTATTGTCACGTGAACTATATAATTGTTATATCTTTTTTACTGTTTTTATATAATTTGAATATTATATTATTTTTTATTTAATTTTATATATTTCATGTAATTTTATATATTTCATGTAATTTAAATAATATGTAAAAAGACCGATTCTCAATATGTGATTTGTAATCCGTCAATTAAACTAAACATTAATTTTGATGTTATAATAAATAATTATTCATTATTATTAACTCATAATTGGAACATATGAATCCTAGTAACCCTGGGACTTTTTCTAATTTTTAAATAGTAACCATTTAATATGATTTTATGTTTCACGAAATTATTTTTTACAATTTTGTTTTTGAACAGTTCTTTAAAAAATTAAAATTATTAACGAAACTTTTGTTCAATTCTAAGAACTTCTTCTAGCATCCTTTAGTATCGAAAGATGTTTTTCTGTTATAAGTTAAATTTATATAATTCGTAGAAATTTTGGAAAACATTTATCTCAGATAAGATTAAAATACCATATAAAACTCAAGTATAAAATTCAAGATTTACGATACAATATTTAATTTAAGAGCATATGATAATGCGAAAAAACTCACAATGCAAGAATGAAGGAGCAGCGAGTAAAACTTATCAGAGTCTGTCGCCGGACATCGGAGTGCAGCCGACAGCATACGAGGATTTGATTGGATAGGTCGCTCGATTGCATATTGCATTCGACGAATATCGAAACCCCTTGTGCTCAATTAAATCCACGACAGCGCGGCCGATGGAATATCGAATTCGTAGAGTTAAATCGCTGGACGGTAAAAAAAGAATTGCGTTTGCGAAATCATTTCGCTAAAAAAAAGTATGGATAAAGAACAACGGGGGAGAAGAGGAAAAATATTGACGCTATGCAATGTGTCGATAATTTCGACTTCTCTTTGCAGTGTCCCCATTATGTCATACATCTTTGAACTATTGTAAATGTTCTTTGTCAGCACCCCGTTATAACAAATACTATATTTTGCCCATCGTCCTATCAACTTTTTCGATAAATGAACAAAAATAACATTATACGTATTGATTAGAATATAGCAGTATTAAATTCATATATCGATATTATCAATGATATATATTATTTTTCGGAATCATAATAAAGTTATATACGTTCATATAGGATATTCTTCGGAAAAGTTGATTCTATTCAGAAACCTTTCTACCACCATATAATTTTCCATTGAATTTTAAAGTTTTCATGACTATGTAACAAAGTTTCTCTTGCAGAAATTCAATGTACGCTCGTAAACTAAAGAAAATGTTTTAATAGTAAAAAAAGGTAAATCTCTTTTTCAAGTTATTAAATCGAATCATATCATTTTTCTCGCTGAATAAAAATGGAGTTGAATTAAATGTTTTTCAATATTATTAATTGCGCTTACAAATATGAGTCGCACTTTCATTAAATTCGATCATAATATGTAATAACAAATATATGTAAAGCTTTTATTACCTATTTTCTCAAAATATATACTATTCCTAAATAAATGTGAAGTTTAATATTGCATAAATAACAATAAACAATATAAATAATACAAGAACATTAAATTGATAACAATACAAAAATAATATTATATTTTCATACAATACATCGCTTCAATTTGACAATATTCGAAATACAATTTGTAAAATTTACCGAAACATGCATTATAGTTCGATGTTAATGTAATGTCAAAAATATATAAATCATTATTTGTTTATATTTCGTCGACTTCTGTATAATATCGACCAACCGCGTCATAGAAATTTGAAAGTGCGGGAATTATTTGATGTGTGCGAAATGCCAGACTTTTACTGGAAACAAAGAGAAATTAAATTATCGCCCAATTCTGTGCAAAACGAATCGCTAGAACAGGTATTACTCAGGTTGAAAAATCCATCCGCGCGTCGCGATTGTAAAAGCCGCGTCAAAGCTTTGAAACAGAAAACCGATAGGAACAATCCTATGTGAAACTATCCTATGTTGATCCCGTTCGATTTTACGTACTTGCCCAACTTTCATCACCATTTTCTCTGTATTGCTTATTTCTCGTCGAATCTCACCCGGATTTTCCAGTACTGTATTCTTTTATCTAACAATTCACGACATACATCAAAGTAAATGTTGTTTCGAGTTCCTTCAAACGTTCCGTTATGTTTCATATCTTATATATATCTTTTTTATATTAAAAATATATTTTCATATTTCACACAAAAAATTCATCAAAATAGATTTTGCATGTATTTAGAATATTATTTTTATCAAGATGAGAGATAACAAATTATTAGTTTTAACACTTAAAACATGTTTTTAATTGTTTTTTATTTATCTTTTAATTACCATCTAATTTTTAATCGCGATTTCACCTTATATTATTTTATCATATTCACATTATTCTTATAATTATTGATTATATATAGGAATTATGCTTATTCATTAAAAAGTTAAAATCGATGGGATTAGGTTAGTGTTGACAATCATAATATCATGTCGTGATAACACGTGCGATTTAGAGCGTGTTGTTGATGTAATCCCATGTATGTCCGATCCTGAACGATTCACTACGGTTCAGTGCAACTCAAGCTCGGAACAGAAGCAGGGCATTGTGACGTCAATGCATGCTTCCCTAAACCTTTGTCATCACATTACAGACGATCAACGATAATTTTGTTGCACTGCTGTTGAGAAAACAAAATCTACGTGAATGTGATTTTTGATGTGCCTTTTTATAATCATCTGCACTGTCATAAAATTGCAAAATTTATTATGTTTGCTTTTCGCAAAGAAAAATATTAATTTTTCATAAATTTTTATAAGCTATTATAATTAAATTATTAAGCTAAATGCGTTTTAAATAATTATGTTAATTTTTAATAATAAGAAGCAATATATTTTATTATTCACGGAATTTTTTTCAATATTAACTTTACTTCTAAAAAAAAATTAGTACCGTTTATCCTAGAAATTATGCAAAAGTATTGCATAATTTCTCCCCTATTTTTCTATTTCTGGTCGCAATCTATAAAAAACAACCTATCACCGATGCATCACAATGTACGACCATTTTAGCACAAAAGCTATTTTTTTTTTCTCGGTTTTTTTTCTCTGTGTTCGCATTTCATCACATACGCAAACGAATAAAAATTTTTCTTATTCGAGAAAGAAAACGAGATAATGGACGTCAAAAAAAAAACGTTGATTTCCAATTAAAGAATCTCATAAATAACAAGCCTCTTCCTATCGGTCACAGATTTTGTTCAAGGTGAATCGCGATTTACCCGCCAAGAGATCGAATCTGGTTCTGCTTTTCTCGCTGTCCTCGTAGCCCTCGAGGTCGTCCTCGTAATCTTCGTAATCCTCAAGGACAGGACGGTGGTCCCCATCATTGCCACTAACATTTCGCGAGACAAGATTGTTGCTGGGTGGACCTCTCTGAGTGGCCTGTCGGATGTGGGCCCGATGATTGTTACTGAAGAGGACCGACGGAGGTGGTGGCGTTGACAGCTGAGAGCCTTGAAGACGACGCTGAAGGTAACGGGCCAAAAGTGCTTGTACCGCGTCTGTCTCCGCCGTGCCTAGAAGACAGAAAGAGAGACTTGCTCTCGTGATCAGTCGACAACATCTTCCCGATTTTACGATATCCCGCTGAGTCCTTACATCCGCATTCTTACATTTCATTCTTTTCCTCTCGTCTCATCTCGATTTTTCGCCATCCATTTTTCTTTTCTTTTCTTTTATTCTTTTTTTTCTTATCGTCAGTTTTCTCTTAGTTTTCTGTGACATAACAGTGCTCGCATTTCTCTCTCGCGAGATTGGAGATAAAAGAATTCGAGGCTCAATTCGAGGTCGTTGCCTGTCGAGAGGTCCTTCTTCTTGTATCATGTACGAAATGCATCGCGTGTACATCCTCGTGCAAGCGTTAAGATATGTGCAATCCACGTTTTGATGAGAAAGGTTCGACGATGAGTATAATTCCTCTTGCACAGTGGTGGATCAATAGAGAGATGCAGACTCGTTAGTTCCAGAAAAATAATTGCGCGGGCAAAAAAGATAGAAAAAGATATTCGCAGCCACCAGAAAGATCAGAATAACAAGACTTTCTAGTATTTAAATTATTTTAAATGTCATTAAATGTCATGTTATTTTAATTGTGTTGCGAATAATAATAACCATGATGTGTCAAAAGTACTTTAGCAGATGAAGTAAATGTCATTACAATTATTAAATTGTACAAAATATATGCAATGATCGCAATGACAGATGATAGCAATGATGTACTAAATGATATAGTGATTAAAGATGTATGAGAGAAATGATTAAAGATGGTTCCTTGCTTTCAAAGTAATGTATGAACCAACGTAAACACAAGCGAGCGTGCTTATAATGCGGAGACAATATGCGGTAGAATACTCGAGTCTGCAGGATGCTTCATTAGGATCCCTGCCTCGTTTGCGTTTGATGTTCCAAGAGCTTTCACGAATCATTGTTTAACTTCAATGTATATACCATTTGTAGTTACATCAAGGAGATAGAACAAGATGAATGGAATTACAAATCGATATTGCTTTGCGAATCGAAGATGTGACACTGACTAGTCAACATCATAATATTATCGATTGTTACGCACAAGAAAATAAGGAAATCACTAATCTAACTTCATAACATTATATTTATTACTATATTTCAATTACGCAAACCATTACCACAAACTCATAAAGCTTTTTAAAAAATATCTATCAAAATCTGTATCGAGTAACTTATTCTGTATAGTATAAGTTATATTATTAGTAAATTAATTGTTTACCTCGTATCATAAGTGTAATTTCACTTTGAAGGTGTTTACAATGTTTTGATAGTATGAAATGTAAATAGTAATCGGTATAAAATTTTAATTATTTACATTTTATATAGTCCAAAGTGTTATAAGCATTTATAAATGAAATTACAATCATAGTATGATTTAAATACAAGATTTTTAAACAAGTTTATTTTACCATTTAAACAAAAATTTTTTTAAAATAATTTAAAGCATACGTATATTAATGACTTTTATTAAGTTATGTTTCTATTAAGATACAAATATAAACAGATTATTATTATATTATTGTGTATAACTTCTGCTAGATTTAATTTTGTGTGTGTAGAATTAAAATTATAAATAGTTAATATGATTCTGCTGAATTTTATTTATGCGAACGTGTTGCTGATTATAAATGTCGCAGAAGTTCAAAGAGATAACGTAGAAATGGATAATTAAAGATGCGGTGGACTAAACGACGAGAGCTGTTGGAGGATTTGCGGCGACAAGAAATCCAATTTTCGGTAAAGTCCAGCACGAAGGACGAGTGCAATTACATCGATTTCTACCAGTAAGCTTGTGCGCCAACACTGCCTCGTAATTGAATTGGATCAATTGTATCGCACGAATCCTATCATTTCTTCCCTCGATCCCGTTTCTACTTTTTTATCTGGATTCTTTTTGCTGAATGAAGACGTCCATCAAATTGTTATTCTGAGTAGCAGCTTCATAATTAAATCCTACAAGTAAACGTTAATCCCATTATGAAAAAGCATCTGACAAACTGGCAGAAAACGAGCAATGCACGTTGCATGTGCATTCTGTTTTCTTGTTATATTTCGCGCAAGTTGGAAAATGCACGCTCGAGTTGACCGCAAAGGATCAACCTTCCGACACGGAGATGCCCCGACAAGGATTTTCAGAGTCACCTCCGGAAATCTTTTGTCTGGCGCGAATCTTGTTAGCCTTGCTTTCGCGCGCGGACTAATTTGACAAACGTACATTAAAGTAATTGACACTTTACTTGTATCACGCACTTTGTATTTATCTATCAAGTTGTCAATAATATTATTTTTAACTTTAATGTAAAAACTAAACTTTGCATGTTTAAATTAATTCTAACTGATTGACAGAATATTTTGATTGATCTGAATTCATGAAATATATCATATGCATTTTTATTTGTCAAATGCGCATGATTTTATGCAAAATAAATAGTAACGTTAATGTAAATGGTATTGACGAATGAAAAGTAAATTAATAAAAATACTGATTGAATGCTGAAACGAACATTCAAAAAATATTGAACAAAACCACATGAGATAATAACATACTCGTACTACCTAAATTTTTTATGTTCTCGATTTGACGTGTGTGAAAAGTAAATACAACCAAAACTAATATTTGGCGGAGTTACGGCAATTAGAAAAATTCTCGTACATGTTTCCGCAAGACAACACGTAAAGCGTTACTCGATATCGGAAAAATAATAAAACGTCACATCCCGAAATATTCCACGACTGTTCCTATCTATTTTTTTGTGGGGAAAAAATCCAGAAGTAATCGTGCGAATAGTTGGAAAAACGTTTAGCCAGACGAACGTTTGTTCTTTATGACACAAAAAAGTTTTTCAGTTTTGCTTCATTTGGAACTTTATAGACTTCTTCAACTTTATCAAACAATTATCTATATAAAGTCTATTAAAAATTATTGCAACTTAAGAATTGTTTCTTTAACGACAAGAAATTGGAGCAAGTGAAACGTAAAATAATTTAAAGACATAAGACACAGACTTTCATCGAGTTATACGAGACAGACACGAGAGGGAAGAAAATCTCGACTTTGCTTGTGAGAAAGAGCATGAAATAAATCGTGGAAAGTCATAGGTTACGCCATGCAACAGATTGAATGGATTTCTTCGCGGATTCAACGCGAGATTCGTCCTAAGAGGAATTTAGCGTTCTCGACCGAAAGATGCAAATCCGCGGAAAACCGCCGCCAATGTGAAAATTTCTCTAAATCGGAATCCGAGATATCTTCTTGGACAAGGCAAATTCAAAGAAATCACGGAAGATTGGCATCAAAGAATTTGCAAAAATGCAGTCAAATGCTGCTTCTCCCCTTCGAGAAGAAATTTCTGCCAATTTGTTGTGAATAAATGAAGCATTTCCAAAAGAAGATTTCTTACTTTCTTTTGGCAAAGAACAAAGATCGAAGTAATTTCGAGAAAAAATAAAGTAATATAAAACGGACAGAAAATCTGACATATTTTCTTTGAAAATGGAAAATTATTTCGATCGAATACTCGTAATATTGCAAGAAGTGAAACATTCAAAAAGAAAAATTCGCTATATCTTTGCACATGAACAAAAGCGTAAAAGTGTACAAAATTTGGAAGCATTACAAACGAAAACATAATACATCCCATTCAATTTCTTTTAAAAGTTTGTAAATTTTAGATTAGCATAAGTTAGGATTCAGCATAAGTAAATAAAAACAATAACGCATCTCAATAAATTGATAATTAAAATATCAATATTTACTACTTGCATTATTCGTAATAAATTTATTTAATATTATTTTTAACAATCCTTTATTTTAAAATATGTAGATATCTGCAATTTTTTTAAGCAAATCCCTTTTCCTGGAGTACTTTAAAGTCGCGAAAACTGCGGAAACTGCGCATCCCAAAATGATCAATGCGATTAAATTCAGGATCAACCACGCGATTCGACGGGGAAAAATCACAAAGTCCGAGTGAAATTTTTCTGAAATTGGATGGAGAATTGCTCGTGAGGACTTCTCAGGCCAGAATCCTAATTTGGACTGAAAATTCGATAGAATTTCGCTGTGTTAAATATTCTGCTCGAATGCAAGATCGACTCATTATCATTGTCTACAATGTCTTCTGACGTTTCGCGGTTAAAGAAATCATCTCGGTTGATTGGAGAAACGTAAGTGACCTTTGGAGTGATTTGAGCTTCGCTCGCGCGAAGCATTCTCGAGTGCACGAGAGAAGGTATGCATTAAAACGGAATGTCCCGCCTGAACTGATTTGCAAGTTTCGCGTCTCTCATCCGGCCCGCAGCCGGCGCGGAAACCAACCTTCTCCTGTAATCCATTGTCCCCACTTCATAATTCAATGACTTTCGGAACTACGTTTCCTGGACTATTTCCTCGACGGGTCTTCTGAATGTTTTATGCGATTTTAAGATTACCATGGTGGTAGCGGCTGGCGATAGCGCGCGATACGCTTTTACCGTAATTGGATCTAAATTCTGGAACGGACGAACAAAGTCTAATAATAGCTTCATTTCTCGAACGCAGGCTATTATTATATTGGAGTCAATGTTATCCTATTATAGAGAGTTATAAAGGCACTATCGACAGGAGCGCCAGCAATGGTATGAAATAATTTATAATACGTCATAACACACGATAATATAGCCTCTGAAATGGTATTGTAATAATATGAAAAGATAACATTTATAATGAAGATAGAAAAAGAATTATTTATAAAAATAATATAAGTACAAAAATTACGGGACACAGTTAAATAGAATATTCAATATATAATATTATGATTATTGATTCCTTTTTTGAGATGACACAATTTATTAAATATAGAACATTCCTTTAGATCGTGACTGAAAGAAGAATACGAGCGGTTCGTGCGAAGCAAAGCGACTGCTTGACTTGCAAAGAGGGAAATCAAGCAGTTCGATTACCTACTTCAACGAAGCATATTTGTATAAATTTCGTTTCACACTGCCAGTGCGAATTTTAGATCAATCGACTATGATATTAGAGACTTTTGATGTTAAAAAGGCATAAAATTTAATACATAAAAGATATTATCCAATAGAGATACTTTTACGCATTATATTAATTCAATATTTATTAATAATTATTTGATTAATTTTTATTACAGAATTTCTATCACAATTATCATAACTTTTGTATAATCACAATTATTTGTATTATAATTTTACATAATTTGAGATAAAAGTATATTTTATACACTACGAAATACACTACAAAATAAATAAATAAAGCTTATTTAAACAAATTATTTATAATAATTAATATAAAGAATTAATTTCCATTCTGATAAAACAGCTAAAATAAAATGTGAAATAAAATGTATATTAAAAACACTTCTTTCTCTTCTTGTAATTTAATTATTAATATTATATCTCTCTGCGTAAATTAAATTAATTGAAGGAGTAATGAGATACAACTTTACTTACGCTGAGAAAAAATGTCTTAAATTTCAATAAATATTTATTTTAATAGTACCAATTAAATATTTATTAAATATAAAAATATATTTATTTGATACAAAAAACATTAATTTTATTTAACAATTCTTCTTATTAGAAGAAAATATTTATTTATTGTAAGTAAATGTTTAGTTGGTAATATTCAAATAAATATATATTTATAGTTAGGATATTTCTTCTAAGTATAGATTATTTAGATATCTTCGCAATTTTTTTTCGAATAAATTTAAATGCATTAGAGCTCCATTAGAACCAAATGAAGCAAGCGATTTGATTTCGGAATAAGCGAAGAAGTCAAACGTATCCAAACGCTGATAGCATGTTTGGATACTTTCGATTCCTAGCCAAGAAAAGCACAATGTTTCGAGATTTATATAGCGTAAATAGCGAAAGATCCTGTGTAAACGTCGGTATTTCGTATATACGCGAGTTTCCGTACGTGACAAGTGCCTTAAGTAATAGTAAACAGAGACGACGGGCATTGTACGCGAAGTTCGGTTTGAAGGCACGTTTTCGCCATCAATAGCGGCGCTGCTCATAAATGTCTTTTTAAATCTTCCATGTGAAAGAACGACAAGCTAATCTACTCGTATTAACTGATGTAATGAGGAGTACATAATAATTATATTTTGTGTTACTATTTAATTTATGATTTCATTATCACCGTGTTGATAAATGTCTGACACAATATTTTTTCTAATATTTTATTTTGAAAGTTAGAGAGAGAAAAGAAAAATTGTGTAAAATATTATATAAATTTAACAAGTAGAATGTTAAAAGTCAAATATATAAATAAGATTTATTATATCGGTGAAGAGAGGTAAATACAATTATTATTTATATGAT
Organism: Atta cephalotes; assembly: GCF_000143395.1. Taxonomy (NCBI): domain Eukaryota; kingdom Metazoa; phylum Arthropoda; class Insecta; order Hymenoptera; family Formicidae; genus Atta; species Atta cephalotes. The sequence continues at coordinate 7,013,156 of NW_012130070.1, read as the reverse complement.
TCTTTGTAATGATTGTAGCATTTATCATCTACTATGTATTTCTCTTTCTAATCTTTGTCAAAGTAAAATATTAGAAATTAAATATTGTGTCAGACATTCATCAACATGATGATTATAAAATTATAAAACTAATCAATCAAAAATTAAGTGACATGAAATATAATTATTGTGTAGTCCTCATTACATATTTATACAAAATATATATAATTGAAATTTTAACTTTTCAGGCTTTATTTAACATTGGTAATCAAGAGATACGGTCCACACTAAGTGGACGCGCAACGCGAGATCGCCCCGTGTCTTTTACCGAGAAAGTAAGTTACGAGTAATCGAAATTATCGGTTTTTTAAAAGCTAGACCAAGTTCTGAATATGGACTTAAGCGACAGCTATAGGATCTGAATTATATAATAAACATTTATTTTACTCTCTCTATATGTCCTACGAACGGAGATATCGTGATGCGAAATCCGAAATGTCAAAATTATATGTAAGATATGTCATCGCCTCAAAAAGTCATTTCCTTTTCATATTTTCGACGGTAGATGGCATACATATATTGTTCTTATTTATCAATTTATTTATCTATAGTTTTATTAGCACTGTATTATATGTCGACATTTCTCACTGTATAATTATTTTAATACTTAAGTTACTTTTAAAAGTGTATAAAAATATAAAATGGGCCTCTTGATCGCTTGATATGTGAACATCATTATACTCATGCTGTTACCAAATTCGCGATTTTAGCGTCGCGAAATTAGTAACGGTATGAATATATACGCAAAGAATTCACACTTCAAGCGGATTGTTTTATATTTTTATATATGTTTTACAAATCTAAAATTATTATCTTATTCTTAATTATATACGCTTTTACAATATATAACGCACACCATTTAAATACTTATCCTATATTAAATAAATAAGCCACATATTGTACCTATCTGAACACGCTGTATATTATTAATTCATTCTCTTCCTTAAATTTCTTCATTATTTTTCATATTTTTAATTATTTGCTCGTACACACACACACACACACACACACACACACACACACACACACACACACACACACACACACACACACACACACACACACACACATATACACACACACACACGCGCGCGCGCGCGC
>NW_012130070.1:6998634-7011996 GCF_000143395.1 Atta cephalotes | reverse complement strand
CATATACACGCACACACACGCGCGCGCGCGCGCGCACATGCACACGCATACTGTATATTGTCAATCTACCTCATTTTCTTTCTTAAATCTCTTCATTATTTTTCTTATTCGGTATTATTTGATGATCACCTATTATATTTTGAGATCTAGCAGAATCAAGTTTTTTTATATAAAAAATTTTATTTTAATAAAATTTTCTCATTTTGATACTTCGTCTTTAATTTTTGGAGATTTAAATGTTGTATTCCATTGCAAATATAAAAGACTCTTGAATAGAAAGATAAAGGTACATATCACTCTTTTCGTTAATTAAATGTTATATGTTGCAATAAAATATATATTTTTTTTGCATTTGGCGCAATTTAAAGATTTTATTTCATTTTTGTTTAATACATGCATACTACTGAGGAATAATTTATAATAAAAAATTAACAATACCATTTATGATATTACTTATAATAAATTATACTTAAATTGTATTATTTATGTAACGATTTTTTTTATGTAACAATTTTTTATGGATTTATGAGAGGTACATGCATACTGGGCACCTTTTTTTTATATTTTTTAAATTTTGTTTAAATAACGAAATAAAATGTGTTTTGCTTGTTACCTCATTGCATTACTTGACAACTTGACTATTAAATGATAGGTCATGTAAATAATTATACAGGATTGCTACAGAAATAATTAGATGGCTTATATATTGCATTATTTGTCAATGAAAATTTCATATCGCGAGCTTCCTTAGACGAAAGACCGAAGCATCATAACTGCTAAAATGGCAAGTTCGCCAATATTTCAGTACGATGGCGTTTCCGAGGGAAAGTGTCTGTCTGCTAGTGCGCCTGTTCTTCTGATATACGTCCCCATTTCGCAGTTTGACGGGAAAGAAGCGGCAGAGTGGCTCGAATACGACTGACAATAATTTGTCAAGTTGGCCACTCACGACTTCTTACATCGTTCTTTCGGACAAAGGGAATTTCATTGGAAGAGCAAAGATTTCCCGTCTGAGCTTCTTGCTCGTCGCGTTTCCGCACGAGACTCGAGATTTCATAATTGTGCGAGTGCATTAGAGGAGCATTTCTGTCTCGCAAAATTGTGCGCCACTTGGAGAACATCAAGAAAAATCCACATAAAATATATCAAGGGATTTCATGACGGTTTTTTTAACGTAGTGCATTTGGCAACGAACAATACATGCATTTAAACTTGTTATTTATAATACCTTCATAAATTTATTGGATACGCATTATCATTATTGTTAAATACGAAATAATATACGTATAAATGGTCATATCAGTTCGAATAGATATTATTATATTATTATATTATTTATGATAAATTAAAGAAAAAGATAATTAGTCGTGTAAATATATTTGAAACTTCAAACGTTGTTTATGTTACATTATATCTGATATTCTTATGCACAAAATTTCGCTTTTACATCGCTTTTACAGATTATCCTGTTTTTATCAGCAAAGATATTTATAATATACGTAATTGTATATTCAATCAAACTTCTTATGTAATGGATTTATTTCAAATGCAATATTGATCAATCACATTAATATATTTTCAATTATTAAATGGTTGTAGTTGATATACATGGTTTTTTTTAATTCCACACAAAGTATCTTTCTATTCTAGACAATTGGAAGTTGTAACGATGATATGACGTATGATATGACAATATACTATTGAATCGTAATAAAACTTTGACTTTTAATGGATGATGACTCAAGAAGCTCAACGGAATTTTTAATTAATAGAATTTAAACAAGGTTTACTCAAAGCGTCACTGCGAGAACTCTCGTCCTTTTCCTATATGTATTCATGTTCTGGGAAGAACGATCTGTAACTCAGATAAGCCGCTGAAACCGCAAACAAAAGATCAAAGTTGAAACTCGGGAGAAAATCTCGATCTCAATGATTTTACAAAAATTAAAAGATAATTTTGAAAAAAATATATGTTTCTTCTATTATTGTTGTAGATAATGTTTTAAATTCATTTATGCCTTCTAAAAAATTATTGTTAATGGGATACAATTATACTATAATTGACAAATGATTAAAATTTTTGTTAAAAAATTTAAGGAAGCTCTCTTTCTTAAATTTATAAATTTATAAATTAGATTAAAAACTTTGTAATTTATACCAAATTATTTTAAAGATATTTTATTAGCAAGATAGCTATAATCTAAAAACATGTTATATTCATAAATACGGGGATTTATATGTAATAAATACGTATAATTATGAAAGATAAACATATGTAAATAGATATTACATATTAATTATGCTATTGCGTTAATCCATAATTGGAAAATAGAAATCATATTGAAACAGGATCTCTGTAAATCTAGTTGTTTGTTTTGTTATATGCACCAAATGGAGACTCAATAAGTTTTCAACGTTTTACATTTTCCCATCGATCGGAAGGCAACATTTTACTCATCGTATTCTTTAACTATAAATATGAAACACCATTTTGTTCCCATTTTGCTTTTATCATCATGCTTTATGTCGTACATGTGATGCTTTATTTCAAATATCAGATAGTCATTTTATTTCTTTCTGCGCGAAACCGATTTTCAGCGTAAAATCGAGACGGATGTGGCGGATGTAAAACGCGTCATCGAGATACAGAAATTTTCCATTGTATGATAAATAATTTTCAATAATTGATTGCCATAAATGTCACGTTTATAGCACATCAATATTCATTTATCACCAATTGTCAAGTAATATTACGCGTCGCACAATAAAGTGAACGTTATGGTAGAAAAAATCTATCAATAATTTTACTTTTTCAATAATATCATTATTAAAAATTTTTGAAATGTTGTTTCAAATATTATTAAATTTGTGTAATTTAACAAAATAAAAACATAATTATTTAACGATAAAAGAGACAGAGAGAGAGATAAAATATATAAGAAACAAAATATAATAACAATATATTTCAATGACACGAATCACTTTATATTATCCTTCCAAACACGATCTTTATTAATAATCAGGAATCATCATAATCACAATACAATTAATTAATTTCTATAAATTCCGAGCCATTAACGATTTAATAAACAATAAGTATTACAGTGAGTGCAAAAAGTATTCGTACAGAGAAAATATTTTTTAAAATAACTTTATTTTTAAAATGTAAATATTATCCAGAGAGAAATGAGTCATCGAATTGATATCGAATCGATATTGATACAATGATTTCAACACCAATTCGACGTTTCATTGATTTGACGATCATTTCTTACTGGGTAAATAATAATTTATTCATAGATAAAATAGACTGTATGTTTCTTAAAATTATATATACTGGAAAGATGTGTATTAATTATAGAAAATATATCGTATGAAAAATAAGCGAAAATTAAAAATTCTATTTCAATGCTGAAAAAGTATTCGTACAATTGAGAATAATTTAGCTTCTAAAATCAGGAATACGAAGTTCGTTTGTTTATGTTAGAACAGAATATATATTCATTGTACAAAATTGCTAATTAATGTTCATTTTTTACAAATAAGACTTTTTTTATAAAAAATTTCCTGGTATGAATACTTTTTGTTCTCACTGTATAAACATATTTCATGCAATTTCTTTGTTTAAAATAGAAGAGATATAACAAATGGGAATTGCGAAAATTGTTCTTTTATATTTCAAGCGATAATTATCTCTTTAGCAACAAATAATGACAGATAAATTACTCACCTATGATACTCCATGTCTTTCAAGCTTTCTGCTCCTGACAGATTCCTTCATTATACACACACGTGCAGAATATTCACATACATTCACAGCACTCACGAAACTCGATTATCGTTACGATTAGACGTGAAACTAATTAATTATCAGAACATGACAATCGCACGATACTCTCATTAATCGCAAATTACAATGATCTTATTACATGTATTACGCATCACATTTCGAACAATAAAATAAAATAACACAAAAGAATTCAAATCACATGAAGTTAAAACTCATTAAACATTTGCTATTATAAATTATTGTGAATAGCAAATCTTAATAAATATTCAAATATATCTTGCCTGAGTCTTTTTCTTATATTTTAACCCTTTTATTAATTATGGGTATTCAATTTTAAATAAAAAAAATTTTTATCTTTATGTGCAAATTTTGTTATTATGCTTCAAAAGCCTCATTTCGAATAATAAAAGACAATTTTGCATCTCATTTTTACTTTTACACTTTTAACTCAACCAAAACACAGTAATGAAAAGGTGAATTACGTATTGATAGTAAAATTAAATTCTTCTGTTTTTATATTTATTATGCTTTCATAAAAGAACGTACAGATCACTGGAGTGAATTACAATAATGAGCAATGCGCGGAATCTCATGATAAATTGCACGATTGTCAACGATTATTTTGAAAAGTAAAAAACAAATGCTTGCTTACAGTGGGTGCATTCAGAACGACAACCGTTTACTGAATGCTCAGTGAGTTTTTCGATCTTATTGGAATATTTCATTAGATTTTAAAATATAGACTAATCAGATGAAAGAGCTCATTGAACGATTGTCGTGTTCTGAATGCATCCAATCAATGTTGCCAGAAAAATTTTCTTTATCTCTTTCATTAATTTGCTTGCTGTCTTTTTACGATACTAGGATGTTAATATAATATGTACTTTATAGTATCTAATTAGGTACAAATGTTTCAAATCTAGCACTTTGTTTACAATTAACGGTGGCACGCGCCGGCCGTTAACTTGTGACACGTGCAACGCCGCGGGCGCACTATTGTTTACAGTTTACGTCACTGCTATGCGACAAAGCTCGAGCAAGCAGTGGCGCGAGCTGTTGTGTGTATTACGTCTCAAGACACGACCGCGACAGATATTAGAATACGTCAAATGCGATTGTTAGTTTAGTACTGATAACTACACGTCTCACACGGTTGTATAGAGTTGTATAAGCGACTGTTATTTCGAAGCATTTGAAAAATTGTGAAATGAATGTATCCTTATCGCCCTTACAATTTAACTCTAATTATATCTAACCACACTTTTTTTTTCTCTCGATGTACTCTCGGATCTCATCCATATATTTGTTATCATAACTTCCGTAAAAATGGACATATTTCAATTAAGTTTTTTTTTCAATTGATGAAAAAATGATTAAAAAACAAGTTCATAATGTGTAAAGTCGATAGAATTAAGAAGCTTCGAAATATATAGACTCAAAGAAAAAGAAAAGTTCCAAAATGCGAAAAAATCTTAATTTAACAAATTACTCTGCGGTTTCTGGGACCTGTGTACAGAATTAATATTAAAGATATTATTTTACTTTAAGTATTAAGCATTATTGTTAGTTAATTTTAAAAGTAACAGTCGCTCACTCTTGGCTACATTTGGAAGCTTCACTCGAGTATTCAAATGTATTATTTTATCCTTGTTTTACATCTAATGAACGATAAACATAGAATGATGATTAGAGCATTCGGGTGACGTTTTCAAACGCAGCTCTTCGGGTCCAAATAATCACATTCAACTAGTTAAAATAGAAAATACGCAATGTAATACTGAACGCACTGTCTTTTCCTGAGATTTACAGGCAATAATTCTATTAATGATGTTCGATACGCGAATATGTCTAACATTGCTGAACTTTATCCCGTTTTTGCTGTGAAACATAGAGCAATACATAAATTGTTAGATCTGATTCAAGTAAAGTGAAACTTGCGCGTAATATGTATATCAAGCATACCGATAATCCCGGATTTACAATAGATTTTTAAGCTTTAAGCCACAAGGAATGGAAAAATCAATTATTCTCCTCGCATTCGACTGTAGTTAATCAATTTCTTCCCGCTTAAGGTTTAAAACACTTATTGTAAATTCGGACTAATCAACTTCAAGTCACTTCAAAGAACGAAACATTTGGTCTATATAATTAGCTTGTATTTCGCGGAATTATCTCGCATGCACGTAACGTACAGCGTTATTGTTTACATCGAAAGTTTTTTTCTGTTATACATATGTCGACATTTAAATAAAGCAGGCAGTACTGTTTCATATGTTATATTATTATTCGAAATACGCACGATCGGACAGTGGAAGACGAATCCATGACATACTTAATCATACTTAATCATACATTCGTATCATACAATCGTACTCTCTCGCGATTTTCGATTAGGATTTTCCTGAATTGACGAAGCAAATGAATAATTTATAAACGCGGTAAAACAAGCATTCATTATTTAGCGAGAAAATCTATTATCTGGAGCAGTTTATTGATCTAAAATAGGGACCAAACTGATAGACGGAAATTATATAAATTATTACAGTATTATGAATCTCGTATTTTAATACTCGATAACGTGAAATTAAATCAATATTTTTATAATTCAATAAAATTTTCTGTTGTTTAACATTTGTCCATTAAGTTAATTTGTAATATACATCGAGCGAATTACAGCTTCGTATGATCAATGTAATTTTTGTTGCGTTATTTCGTTGTAATATGATAAAATAGATATAGATATCGCTTTCGCCGGGAGTGTCATAAAAAGTCGCACGATGGTTATAATTAATATCATAATATTAATATCGCACATAATCGTAATTAATCGTGTTTTCGCAAGTGTTTTATATGTATACGTGCGTGCAACGAAGAAATCTTCTGAGAGGAGAACGCCTGAGAGGCATCGTGTGACGACGAAGCAGCCATGACGTGAGTAATTTATTTATTACATTCTTTATTGCTCGTGAAATTAATTGCTCATATTCAATTACTTCACGTGCGCGCAGTAACTATTTTATGAAAGTATTAATTATTTTAGAGACGTTGCTACTAATCGAATATATTTACTTGATATATTTTACAGATCGTCGTATTTCAAGATAGTTTAATTTCACCGATATGCATCATATAGATAAATCATATTTTATTTTAATTTTAAGTAATGGATCCGTTTACATATAAAGTATATATTGTATTATGTATGTATGTACGTACGTATCCAATTTTAATAATAGCATAAAGATGATACATGTAACATTTCATAGATTTATTAACTTTAAAGTGAACAAGTAGTAGAAGACAGACTAAAATTAATATGTAATTTTAGAATGGATTTGCAATATGCAATACATGGAATATAAGCCTGTACATATGAAATGTTCATAAAAGAAAAGCAATTGCAGAAAAGCAATTCTTAAATATTTTTAGTATATTATATATATTTGTGTAATTACAAAGGCAGACATTTTAAATAGCTTATTCCAATTAATTTATTTAATAAAAAAGAGAAATGAGTTAATTAAATTATTAATTTTATTTTGTTCTTGTAATGTGCTAACTTCATTCTAATGCTTCATAGCTTATCTATTTATATTTGTTAATAAATAATTTGTTGTTAATAATTTTATTTATTTAAATTTACATGCGACATTAAAATTTTTTTATTTTCTAATCAGCTAATTACAATCTCAGCTTATCATTAAAATATAATGTATAAAAAATTAAATAAAATTGATGTTATAATAAATATAATGATATTAAAAGTTAGTAGCTATAAAAATTGAAGAAGGATCACAAATTGACATAAATATAACTTCGAAGTGCGTAAACTCTATGCAATGATATTATTCAATTTTTATCGTTATAATTATTGCAATCCCGATATCCGATTGTATTTAATTTTCGGAATAACGTGGCTTTCCTCGTGTTTCTCATATAGATTTAGATCGACAAATCGTGGAGAGTCGTTCGAACAACACATAAAAATACTCGATTCTATTATTAATGTTATTTTGCCCAATAATTTCTACATTTTCTACTTTAATAATTTATTTTTAAAAGCAAAGCGTTCCCATTAAATAAGAAATTAATAAAAAAATAAGAAGAAGCCATAAAGAAATTTATTTTACGAGTCCTGATTATTCTGTCAATCGATCGGCTTTATGGAAAAAGTACAGTTGGTAAAAAGGTAGAACGAAATGTCAGACATGAATAGAGAAAATGAATAAGGCATATTAAAGGCGGTCATTCAAACGCAAATTACTCCCGGCTCCATTTTCATTTTGCAAATAAAGCGTAGCGAATCTTACCGGAAATAAGAATGAGTTTTCGTGCGCTTGCGAGTGTGTGTATGTTCCCCCTTGCTTTATTTAACCACGCATATAAAATTGATTTTTTTCTATCGAATTTTTCTTATCTTTCATTTTTACAAACTTAATAACTTAAAAACTTAATAAATGAAAAGAACTTATATGTGCAAAGGTATTAAAAGACCTAAATCGTATTAATAGATAAAATTTTGTAATAGCTTGTTAATTATTTTTATAGACATAATTAAGCAAAACTTTCAATCTCAAATATCAAAATAATAATTCATTTTTTAATGTCTTTACATAAAAATAGGCTTAAAAAGAAAATTGATTGAAATTTATTTTTAAAATTACAAGTTTTTATATTCTTTTAAATAGAAGAAATTAACTTTCTATTATTATTTCTTCTGTTCGTTCATCTTCTTATAAAATTTTACTGATAATAATTATTTGTTTTCTAAGATTTTGCTTGAAAAGTGGAGAATTATAAAAAATTATATTATAGAATGGTTTATTAGTATTCTATTAAATTGATTTCTTTATCGAATATTTATCGAATATCCAATATTGTTGCGTAATGTAATACTCAATAGACGCAACCATTCAAACACGTTTCCTAATTGACAGCTTTTTTCCACAGTAATTGGAAACGGTTGAAGAGCTTCTCCGTGAAGAAATTTCAAATTAGAAAGACACGGATCTGGGAGAAAGAAAACCATCGATAACGAAACAAAAATTATCCTTATAGATAGAAGCGAAATGAAAAAATTGAACTTTACGAAATATATATATGCGATATAAGTTATTATCGTATACGAGGTAGTTTATCACTTTTGACAGATAAAATTGCGTTGTTTAGCAAAAAAGCGTTTTCGCAACTTCTAGTGCCAACTATACTTTATTTTTTGTCGATTAAAATGTACAGAATTTACATTATTAATATATATCATAATTTTATTAGTATATAGCATATAATTTTTATTTTATATATCACATATACGGTCCTATAACATATTATATTTATTTACATCGCTTAAAGAGACATTGTTCCTTCAAATGTCAATTATTGCGAAGAATATTACTAAGGCGAAGAGTAAGGTAATTAAGGTAATTTAAAGGTTTAGGATGTTCGCATGAAATGCAAGAGATCCGGATTCGAGATAATAATTTTTCGCAATAAGAATGAATTATTTACAGATTTTAATATATTATTCAACACTATTAAGATCATTTCAAAGATGCGAATAAGCATCAAAAATTTGTTAAATTGCTAGTTAATTTAACTCGTGATATTATTGCGGTAATTTAGTAGAGTTAGCGTTTTAAGAAAAATCATTTCGGCGCGCGTTTCTAGTACATACAAAGTATATAAATTTACATAAGAGTCATACAAGCACTTAAGATCCAGCTAAACCGTTTAAGATTTCTTTGATTTCTATAGTTTGTGTTATCGCACATATACAGTCCTATAATATATTATATTGTTTTATCTTATAATTATGTATAAATGAACTTACTTTATATTGCATATATTCTTATAAATAATTTATATTTGTTTATACTACACATACACTTAAATAAATGAAAATAATATTAGTTAAATAAATAGATAAATAGAATAATATTATAAACAAATACTTGTACACTGAGAAAAAAATACAGTTAATTTTAATAAATATTTAGTTCAATACTGCCAACTAAACATTTACTTACAATAAATAAATACTTGTTCAATAAAAAAAATGATTGTTAAATCAAATTAACATTTTTTGTATCAAATAAATATATCTTTATATTTAATAAATATTCAGTTGACAGTATTCAATTGAATATTTATTAAAATTGACTATAAAATTGACTTTTTTTTCAGTATAGGAAATTTCAATTCTTGTGATTTGATAAAAAATTACATAAACATTTCATCTGAAACAACGTGTAAAATGCAAAAGAAAAATATAGTAAGAAAAAAAAGAAGTAAAAATAAAGATATCTCTGCAGAATTTTATTCTACAGTCAATATATGTCAATACAGTTAATATATACAGCTATTCTTTTTATTTTGAAACTATCAGGTTTGTAAGAACGTTCTAGGAATAAATTTTTATTAATTAACAAGGAAACAATATTCCTTTTTTTATTTATTTCTTTTATTTTGGATTTAATTTTAATATAAATTTAATTATAATTAGAAAATAATCAGTTACATAGATATTAATTTTTTCTAACAAAATTGAAATAAATTTTTTAAATTATCCTAACATTACTATTAACTAAATAGTATCTATTTTAAAAGGAACGAAGCAATCATTCCTACTTTTTTTTACACAATTTTTAATTATGTTTTTAAATAAATTATTTTTTTCACAACAAATTAGATAAAAGTTTTTAAGAATTATTATTATCTGTTAACATTATAAGAATCGATATTTTATTAGAACTGCCAAAGGTGCCAATTTGTTTTGTTTTTGGTTAAGAAAGAGTTATTTTGATACTTATTTGTATTATTTGAATTGTTTATATTTTTAATATCCTGCACTGTAGATTTAATACAAGAAAGAAAAAAGTTGAAATGATTAGCGGAATCAATAAAATGGCACCATCAGTCGTTTTAATGTTCATATCATTGTAAACGTTGTAAGAAAATAAAAGGAATAAAAGAGTATTATGCGATATTTTCAGAAATAAAAATTCATTCGATATTCGAAGTTAACTGACCATATACCGCGTTATATCTGCCAAATGATTACGAAGAGTATTACAAGAGTATTAATGACACACTATTTTTACACTCATTTGAATGCTATATTTACTCGACATAAAGCTCGATATAAAGAAAAAAAATTTTGGTTCAAGTTATATTAGCATCGAATCTACTTTTGCATCATAAATTTACGTGTACGTATAAATGCGTATGCAATGGAAGTCGTTTCCGTTTAACAAGCCATTTTAGTATTTTGAAATGTTGTGGGGTGAAGTAGCGAGGCTTTCTTCGTATTTATATCGAGTTTCGCTTGAGTTTAATGAGCTCGATAAATCGTGAAAAGTTTATTCATTGCATCGTGAACATGTTCAATTTTAAAGACCATGTACATGGTATGTGTGATGATAGACGAACTCTACCTCTGAAACTTTATTAATTCAATGAAAATTACTGTTTTCGCAGCGCGCGCACGGCAATTAGGAAATTAAGTTTTGTCAAATGTATTATGTAATTAGAATGAAGATAGTATGTATACGTACTATCCTTACGATTATTACTAATTATTATAAATAGAAGAGAATATTAATTTGAATAACCCAATAATTTCAAAAAACTAAATGAATATTAAATGATTTAAGAATCAATAAATTTATTTGATTTTTTTATTTAAATATTGCTAAATAATATTTGTATAAGTAAAATTTTTGAACTCATGCATCAGAAATTATATGTCTTTTAAGTCGTTTAAACTATTATTTCAAAATTTTCAATTTTAATATAAAAATGAAAATTTTGAAATAATAAAAATGAAAAATTTTTATAATCGTTGCAACGTTTTATCAACGAGTAACGTTTTTAACTAGTAAGCTTGTAATCCGAGATATTTTTAGTATGGTTAAATAAATCTCTTGATGGTGCAATATCACGTATGAATGCACGAGATCAAATAAAACATGCATCACATTCGACGACGTGTTTGATGATTTCAGATATATTCGCTTCCATAAAATCTCCATGAAACATTAATGGCGAGTCCAGTAGATGATTTATTCATGTGAGATGTTGGCGCGTTCCGAGTACGTCAAATGTTTAGCTTCCTGTAAAAATTCAATTTTCAATCTTCAAGGAAATAATGTGATACCACATAACTGCAACCGTCGGTCGCCATTCTTAAAGTCTGCAAACCTCGTAGCGAATTACGATAGTGTTCGCAATGTAAATGTTTGAACTGCGGGCGGAATACATACTATGCGTGTGCACTCGTGAGATGTGAGACGTTGTTCTAATGGCTCCGAAATTGTATAGAAAGTTATGGCGCCTTGCAGAGATCTCTTGAAAATTTCACAAGATAAAGCTCACGTCTCTGAAAGTTCCATCATTGGCAAGTTTATAAATGCCCATAATTATTTTATAACTTGTATTACTAAATAATGAACAAAATAAATCAATCAAAAAGAAAAATAAAATAACATTTATGTTAATATTTAATTTAATTTATTCGTAGAATATAAAATTATAAGTAATAGTCTATTAAAACACAGCGTTAAATTTATGTGAGTTTATTTTATCATAAATTTATCATATTTATTTTTTATCGAATGTGAAAATATGGATTGATTAAATTGAAAAATGAGGAACATGAAAAAATTAATTCTCAATTTGTTATATGAGATGTTAAAATGACATAATAAAACAAGGGATTAGAGTGTAGTAATTGCCACATTAATTACTGAATTGCTTTTTAATTAATACATGACATGATGTTCATTGCTCGATAAATATGAATAAAGAAACTTGACAAAAATAATATCAAAAGATATGTCGCATACACAGAAAGTCGCATAATTTTGTTTGAAAGCTTCGTGACGAGATAATCCTCACGGGTAACTTCGTGGCTTCAAACTATCTAAAATACGAAGCGTCTCCCAAGACTATGTGTAAGTTCGTGTAATCCACGTCACTTCATGTAATGTAGCATCATATTATGCGCGAAATATGTTACCACACGGGACGAAGCTATGACTATCATGGAACGTTTCAAAGGACTGCTTGTCAGTGTCGCTAGATTGCAACATGAATATTATCACACTGCAATGCGAAACACACATTCACACATCTATATTTTTATTATTCTTCGAAAATTGTTCTATTTTGATGAATTTGAAAATTTTATTTGATATATTAAAAATATTCTATAGATTTTTACTATTGTTTTGCAAAACATATTTTTGTGACATTCATGATAATCGTTAAAATCTATTAATTACACGCAGTGATATTAAAAAAAAAGTAATATTACGTATCGCTACGTATTTTAGTCTAATAATAATAACACATATTTCCAATATTTTCTATTTACCGTATAGAAAATATGGGAATAAAATTCTGGTTATCGCTTTCACGTATATATAGTAGTGTGTATATATATATATATATATATATATATATATATATATATATATATATATATACTACTAGTATGTACGTACGTTACGTACGTACGTACTAACTACGTTAACTTAACGTAAACGTAAGTTAACGGTTATTAGTTAGGTTAAGGT
>NW_012130070.1:6996323-6998614 GCF_000143395.1 Atta cephalotes | reverse complement strand
TTTAACCTTACTTAACGTAAACTAAGTAGTAAGTAAAAGTAAATAGTTAGTGTCTTCTCTACGTATATATAGTAGTGTNTATATATATATATATATATATATATATATATATATATATATATATAAGTACATCTCGATATGCTTGACGCGTACATCGAATTTACAGAAAATACGGTATCTTAGTGGTAATAAGGCTACACTGCAATGCGCTATGAAGGTAGATTATAGTTGAGCAGAAAGAATTACAAAAACGTGCATCCATATTTCGATGTTACCTCTATATCAATTAGTTAAATAATTAAACATTGCAATACGAAGGTTGTAAAAAAGAGATCTCTACATAGTGAAAAGGCATTTTGTATTTGTGTTAAAATCAGTTTTTGTTAAAATTTTTGTATTACATTCTTAACATATTTAAGTGTTATGATTGTTACTTATATTTTGTATTAAATTAATGTTTTAATATTAATAATTTTTTAATATTAATAATTTATAAGTAAATGAATAACATAAAAACATATATTTAAAAATTCTAATATAAATGAATAAAATATACATGTTAATTTAACATATTGTAAATGTTAATTTTTACTGAAGAAAAATATATTTTTTGAATTCGTTTCCAAATGTTATGATTTTTATGTTAATTTTTTATATAATATTTATGTTGCTTTTTAATGTCTTTAGCTGATTTTCAATTAACAGAAAAATTTTGGTGGACGATTTGGGATATGAAATATGTTGGATTTAACACAAATTTTTTAACGAGAAAATATCTCATACAAACGATTAAATTAACGCTTTTATTAATTGCAACAGATAATACCTAAATATAGAAAACAGATAGGTAATAGAAAACAGATGAATGGAAAGCGGAATATTCATTAATAATCTGAAAAAGAATAAAGTCACTTCGAAAAATTACGCGTTATTTCCGGCTTGATAAATATAAATCAGTGTGCTGATCGTAAATCAACTACTCCTGTTTTTATACCTGCTTTTGCTTTTTACATATCGGATCACATTGCGTTCACCATCGTTCTGTTATGGCGAATGTAGCTTGTACGGCAATAATTTTTCGTTAATGTACACCGATGTGTTGATGCAGATTGCTATGAAAAAATATGCTATTGTGTAATGTATGACAGTGTTGTTACGTTTCGCTAACTCAATGTGCTGAATTGTAGACATTATTCAAATTTTTTAAAAATAGATAAAAACTACAAGGATTTTGTTTTTATATCCAAATATGAAAACAGCGTTTAACAATACTTTGAAATTAAAAATTTTTGAAATAAATTATAAATTTTTATATCTCAATATTTTGCTGTATTAATGAATATTGAAAAGTTTTTAATTATGAGGTAAAATTCACTAAGGCAAAAACTAAAGTAGTTTTCTATATTGATTTCCCTGTATAAATTATTGCTACTCTTGCGTCGCAAATAAAGCACATAATATGAACCACAAAGATCACGTAAATCACGAGAAATGAACACGTCCATTCATTTCAAGAAAATCAGCAAACTTTCCTTCAATCCTACCGACGCAATTATCCGAAGTTCCGGTTTTCAATTGGCCCGTTTGGCTCTCGGATATTTCGTAGGTTAAACTTTTCTACGTAGACCGATCCAGGTGACCTCTTTCCGCTTTTATTGCCCGCATTGCAAATTGGTGTACAGAAAAAGTATACATATGCGAAAGTTTCATTTAAATCGCTGTGCTCGTTCAAATAAACCCATCGTAACCAATGTGAAGGTTGGTGTCGTTCGATTGTGATTTCCTGCAACTCGCCGCTGGAAATTGTTAGTTATCTGAATAACATACAATTTCAATATTATATTATGAGAGTAATGAGTTCTCTCTTGGTTCGATTCGCCTTTTATTCATCCACATATTATTATTATTACCAAATTGTATAAGAAAAATACTGCGAAGCCTTATTAATTTCAGCAATAGAAACTTATTGTTAATTGTACGTTGATTGCTTCATTCTAATGTATATGTTATCTGTGTGTGAATCATTTTATGCAACAGTTAATGTTAAAATGTAATATTTATCATAATTTTGAACTGAAGATGTGAATATCTCCAATAATTTATCTTTTCATTTCAAAATATCTTCTAAAATTATTAATTAAAAGAATCATTTTCTACCAAATTGAAATATTTGTGTTTAATTTAAGAGAATACCCCCTCCTCCCCCCCCCCTCTCTCTCTCTCTCTCTCTCTCTACTCTCTCTCTCTACTACTCTACTACTTCTACTACTCTCTATCTACTACTACTACGT
>NW_012130070.1:6969145-6996303 GCF_000143395.1 Atta cephalotes | reverse complement strand
TNTAATTATATATATATATATATATATATATATATATATAGTAGTATATACTATATATATATATATATATATATATATAATAATAATATATATATATATATATATTAGTTATTAGTTACGTACTACCTACCCTCCCCCTCCCCCTCCCTCCTCTCTCTCTCTCTCTCTCTCTCTCTCTCTCTCTCTCTCTCTTTCTTATTTCTAATTATAAGTTTATCATTTTTAGCCATGATTTTTTTATGACTCTTTCTCGATAAAATATAAAGTCAAGAATCTTTGAAAACGCGAGTAATGACAATCTAACCGACAATGCGAAACGAATACAGGCAAGGTTCGGCGACTAAAGCGCGGAGTGCAAAATTATCGAGGTATCGCCGCTACGCGATATTCGTATACAATGCAGCAGGCACTGCATCGGGAGGACAATGGTCCTTTTTTCGTTCAAATGGGAACGAGGGTGAAGGGAGAGCAACGTGGCGTGCGGCGTTAAAGGGAGGACGGACGGCGCGCGTGTACGAGGTACGTGGTAACGTAAATCATACCTCGAAATAGATTCGAACGGTCGATCGTGGATTGCGATGTTGGCGTGCCATAAACGCTCGAGTACAAATCCGATTCGCTCTGAAATCTTATCTAAAGCTGAGCATTATGCTAAGCCTGGCTCACGATTACGTGCGGATTAGTACTTTCAGCGTTGTTAACGGCAACAGCAACGTTTACGAACAATCTTCACAAATACAACAATAATCTGCAGCTTTTCATATAATAATCTAAAATCTCTCATATACATATACATAAACTTTACAATAGAAGAAATTTGATATTAATTCGGAGATATAATTTCGAAATCGGAAATTTTAAGTACATTTATTAATTTAATTATCTTCCACGTGATTGTACCATATTCCGAAAACTTTTTATTATATATTTCCGCAGATATAAATCAAACGCAGTGATTTTATTTCAATTTATTTTATTGTTATTGCACGTATAAGGTGACCAACAACGATGGCGATTTTCCAGATGATACGACCTTCGTTTAAACAAAACGCTTAATCGACGAGCGGTGCGATGAAATCGTGATCAGTACGCGCAATGCAGCAATCATTGCGCTCGCGATTCGTTTGCTAAACGAATTTGGAAAGAGGACAGACACGAGTATTGTCCGACGTTGCTCACGTTAAATACGTCGGTTTAATTACCTATTGAACGCTGTAAACGAAGTTTGGTCGTACATATGTTGACAATGGATTCGTTTACTCGAGCGCGTACATAAATCACAGCGATGTCCCGGATTATATCCATTACGATTATGAAATTTTATCACTTTTACATTATTACGAACCTTATTAACGGGGCAGAAGCTATAGTTC
The DNA here is from genome assembly GCF_000143395.1 of Atta cephalotes. Lineage (NCBI taxonomy): Eukaryota > Metazoa > Arthropoda > Insecta > Hymenoptera > Formicidae > Atta > Atta cephalotes. The sequence goes on along the minus strand of NW_012130070.1, from coordinate 6,994,930 downwards.
AGTGATATTACCATCATATGTTAGTAGATAAAATGAAAATTTCAATTTTCATTAAGTGTCACTGATTTCAATTAAAATAGGATTTTCAATTTCCTGATGGAATATCAATTATAATAGATACCAATTTTCCAACGACAACGTCCTACTCTCGTTTCACTAAGGGAAAATCCTGATTTCGATTCCGCTTTAATTACATCTACCCAACACTGATTGCCTATTATGTGCTTCTAGACGAGTCTAGCTTCAAAGTTCTCTTTGCGAAGAAAGCTTTTTAGTTGCAGTATTCTCGATCTTCAATCACTGTATTTAGCATCACTATATGTTTTACAATAGCTTGCAATTTAATAAGTTACAGTACAGAAATATAATTTCGACTACAATTCAACAATTTTTTATTCATTTTTGATCCATTGGTTTTTTGAATTAAGATTCGTTGGCAAAATTATGAGAATATTCTTTGCAATTTAAACTTTTTCCAAAATAATATTATTAATATTTACTCTAAAATCATATAATTGGAATTCATTAAATCAACTTGTGAAAATCAATTTTTTTGTTTAGAGAAAGAGAATTATTTTAACTTTAAATGTCAAAAAATTTTTAATAGAAGTCCACGAATATAAAATAATATGTTCCTAACTTGATAAGGAAACGTTTTACTTTTTAATCGTTAATGTTAAAGCAAGTCAGGTATCTTATAAGAGATTTCCATAATTCGATGAATGAATAAAATATTGGCCGCGAGGGATCTTCCGGGGATTTTTCACAGCAAAGATATTCATCCTAAAATCTCTTGCGCGCGATATTCTCATTTAATTCGATCCTTTAACCATCTTCTTCGTCAGATCTAACGGATTAGTAACGATTCGAAATTCCTTATATCATGGCTGTTATATCTCGGATCTCGGTTCCAATCTACTTCCCAATCTCGCGGAACATCATTCGTTGGTACTCACTCGAATTCCAAGGCTTCTCGATTTCGTTGCCTTTGAGTTTATTGAGCGGATAGAATGTCTGTGTATGCGCTGTATCTATTTCGCGATCGCTCGAGCTGCAAAAATTTTATGTGGAAACCACCCACGAGACATGATATTCTAGTCTCTATAATAGCCCGTTTTGGAGATGAACTTTGCAGCTGGTGAGAGTATAAGAATCGATCGCGTCTCAATGCGAACACAAGTAATTTTCTCGTCCTACGTATTCTTGACAATTATATTTAACGTATACATAGTTTTTATTTGCTGCAATAATTATAAAATTTAAATTAATGCTGTAGTACAATAATCAATAAAATTAAGATGAAAAATGATTGTTAAAATAAAATAATATTTAAAGAAATTCAATTCACATTTTATTCGTAACTTGTAATTTACTTCCTTTATATTATTTCTCAGCGACTGCTTTTCTATTTATATGTTATGAAACTGTTATTATTTTTTAATAATTATTTTTTAAAAAATTTTTCATTTGCTTTTAAAATATTTTAAAAATATATCTTTTAGTTTACATTTTATACAAATAGCTGTTATAATTAATTCTTTTATAAATTAATACTTGATGAATAATCATATATAATACATTCTAAAAATTGGATAAAAAATTAGAATATAATTTTAGAGATTTATCTTCCATTTTGGTTTCATAGATATAAATTGCAAAGGAAGCAAAGAGAAAAAGGAAGTGTAAGAGTAAGAGAAGAAGAGAATGTTGCAGTTCTTATCAGTGAGGGGCAACACGTAGGTCTAATTAACTTCGCGTCGGTTCCAAGGATTTAATCCTGTGGAAAACTGTGCGCACCGGAAAGAGAAAACGTTAAGACTCTGCATCTTTCGCAATTCCGTGAAATCGTTCCCAGACAAATTGAAGATTTTCAAAGAACAGGTGAAGTGAAGATGTAGATTTTATTTTTCGGCCATCATCATTAGTCTATCGCAATAAACAGTAAATTTTTCTAATCAGGAAATAAGATTAGATATCATGAAATCAAGATATCATACTATCATATCATGATATCACACAATCAAGATTTTCAACGAAGATGCGCTCTCTCTATTTATAACTTCTGCGCAAAGTGCAGGAAAACAAGATTAACTACAAGATTAAAATTAGATTAACTACTAAGACATTGATATCTTATTATATAAAAAAGGGAACTAGAGTATAATTAATTGTGAAAAAACGATCTCTTTATTAGAAACAGACTAAATACGTTTTACTAATACTGTTTATTCTACTTATTATAATATAATTATCGAATTATTGATAATAATTATCGAAAAATGGATAAAAGAACTTAGTTATAAAGTTGGTGTAATAATATCTTATATAATTTTGATAAATGCAATACTTTTAAAAATGAGAGAAATGTATCACAAAATTTATATTCATAATGGCTGCAAAATTTTTATATTTTAACAATTCCACTAAATTTAGGTCGAGTATTACAACGATAAAAGAAAGATATAATTATTTTAATTTAATTAAATTATTTTCTGAAAACAAGTGCATTATTAACATAATGCACTTGTTTTCAGAAAATAATCACTATAAGAATAATATTAACTATAAGAATAAAAATGTAATATAACAATTATAATAATTATAATAATTATAATAATTATAATAATTATAATTATTATATTACCTTGACTCTCTTTCTTGCATAATTAATTTAAACATCATCAAATAGCTTTCTAAACAAGTTAGAAAATCTTATAATATATTTCTTAATATCTTCTTCTACAAAATAAAATGCAGAAGAAAATAAAAATATAATAATTTATCTTCTTCTGCTATTGCAAATACCTACTTTTGTAGAATGGGATATCCAAAATATTTTATAAAATGGATTACTTTTATACATTGAATTATAGTTGGTACTTAATTAGTTTAAAAAGCAAATTGTCTCGAGAACAACATGCGTATTATTTTACTTTTAGCGAAATCAACAACTGCGAAATGCGACTAAATCATAAAATGACACTTGCTGTTCATTGACAAGTTGTTGAATCAAAGTTAAAAAAATAATTACGCAATACGTGGATTTCACGAATTTAATATTCACAGATTTGTCCAATGTCGGTTTAAACGCAAATGTGTTATTTTCGGGTGGTATGCGTTTATCAAACCGCATAATTGCATTTTCATCGCTCTTCTCTACAATTAACCATTTAATTTATCGCGACAACGAGTGAAACGTTTGAGCATGGCTATTCCGATGATGGTTACGTAAAACGGATGGACATGTTAAAGCCCGAGCAAAGGTAATTTATCGAGCACTTAGTCCCTGCAGTGACGTCATTTCTCGGAGCGTGAAAGATAATCTATCATTGTGTAGCCAGACAATCGTGGATCAGGATTTGCTTTCACGATTAAAACAGTTCATTAAGGTTGAAGTAAGACGAATTACTAGTCTATAGCACATGATCAATATATTCATCTAAAAAGATACGATGTGACGATTAATTGGATCACGGAATATTTTTTCTGCATGAATTTCCATAGATTTTTTTGTGAGAATATTATAAAATATGTAAAGAGTTTCTATTATTTCAAGAAATGTAAGCTTTAACATTAAAAAACTTTTTTGAAATATTTTAAGAATAACGTTTACGATCTTGCAACGTTTCGAAAAATAGATTTCAAAAATTTCGATATGAATTACTTATATTACTTACTTATATTTTTGTCCCTGTATTGCGGCCGTGCATCTCCGATAAAACAGACGAACAGCATCCACACTACGAACCAGCACGTTCCCATTTGGACCTGAAATAAGAAGCGATTCTGAATAGATTTAATTAAGAATTCAATGGTGCGGCATACAGCGCTTCAGTTTCTTTACGACTGCAATGTTATCACAGCTTTGTTCGCGATCTTTTATTCTTAAGTAAGGCTATCCCGATGCTACGCAGTAATAACATAAAATAAATATTATAATGAAATGAATTTAATTATGTATATATGAAATTAACAGTTTTTGAGTCCTTTTTTACTTAATATAGAATTCTTTAATTAGTTATATCAAGGTCTTGGAAATATCTACTTTAATTTTCAGTTAAGGTAGAATAATATAGAACAAGATCGATATATATATATATATATATATATGCATATAAAGCAAGTTTGTGTTCACAATAAATTTTGGTCGCTTTTGCTTGCTCAGAAGGAGCAAGCAAAAGTCGTCGTTTCCTTATACGAAAACTTATCGTTTCCTCATTGCATTTCTTCCGATTCATTATTGTTCTTGCGGCGAAGTTCTTCCGTCCAAAAGGATAATCATTTTAATTTATAAAAGTTCTATTACAATTTAAAGTAATTGAAATATATGAGATGTCTTTGACGCAACAATATCGCTCAATTGTTTCGCTACTTTTAACACAATAAATCTTTGGTAATTGTATATCTTTGACAATTTTTCTATACGATTGTCATTGTGCAATTTTCATGCAATTTTAATTTTACCATTATCTACAGCAAATATATTCGGTTGCGTTCTGTAGCGTTCGAGGAGAAGATCGATGGCTGCATTCGCACATTTCTATAACTACGTTATATACGTATTTCTATGACTACGTCGGATCATCGATCCACCTCGTAATCGCTGAAAGGATAATGCTCCTCAACTGTCGAGACCGGAGACTATCCTTTGTGGCAATTGCGCGGATAATCGAAAACCGAGAGAAAGAGACACGGAGTATAGGATTCGCTGCGGTGGAGCACGGTTGAATATTTCCGGGTTTCCGGCGGGCGTGCGCGGAGATGTTATAAAATATTTCTTTGAAGATTTCAACTGTGAAGATATATATTTTATTCGACAAGCGTTTCTGCGCAGCACGTATTCGGATCTCTACGTCAATTTCCGCGAATATTATTCGTGAATCGAGCGTGAAAAAGTTCCCTCTGTGTAAGATGACAACGACAATGATTGTCATGAAATTAACGAGATTTTGTTGTCACGATAATACCAGCTTCTGCGTGTATATCTTATTATTATTTTCGAAAGAATGAACGTTGTTTTCATTTCGCGATGTAATACCGGAACGTCAACTCGAAAATGTTTCTAGATGGCTAAAATCACCCAGCAAATTGTTAAGGTAAAGATCCGAAGATATAAAAAAGTATCACTGACATTAATGATCATGTTGGATTTAATAAAAATTTTCTCTATGTTTGCCTCTCATTTATTTATTAATATTTTTATTAATTTTATTAATATATTTATTAATATATTTATTATTATTTTTATTAAGATATTTGTTAGAACATATTTTCATTTATAAAGAAAGCACGTTCGATTAATTAAAAAATGTATAGCATTAACTTTTTATTTAAGTCTAATCTATCTGTATTCTGTATATTTAATTTGAATAATTAGCGTTAACTTTCCTTAAAAATACAATAAGATCAAAGACACACGTATTGTTATTGATGTTTTCGGAAAACGTGCAGTCATTCTCGCGTTTCATCCACTCACATACATTTCGTGAAGAAGCGAGCCAGAGTGTATCCGAAGGCTAGACATCTCCTTGCCCGAACGGTGGTGGGTATCCTTTCCGAAGGCTTATCTATGGAAGGAGATGCCCTTTCCGGGGAAATCCCCGGAGGAACAACGTAAAAGTTCCTATATTCCTTCGAAAGGAAAGCATCATCTAGTACTCGAGGAGTGCAGGTCCTTCTCGACCCCAGGATCATCTCGACCAAGAGAGTACACGAATACAAGTGATCTTGCGTACGCACGTACAGTCACACGCACGAAATGACACTCACACGCGAAGTGGTAACTTCCACCTTCGAGGATCCTTCGAACCTTCATCGATCACTATATACCTGTCGGGGTCAACTTCTTCGTATCTCGTTTCATGGTTAGCTAGCTCGAAAATATTCCCCATCCCTTTTCATTGAAACGGAAAGAGTGATTTTAGTGCCGTCGCCGGGAAATTTAGAATCCGGAATTCTACGAAGGTAAATAAAACGTATTCTCGGGTCGCCCGGGTCATCGGATCATTGAGTTTCTGGATCCTTGGATTCGCTGATTCTAGGAATACTTGTTCTAACGTCAATAAAATATGTACGTGAGAATCATTGTAATGATCAACTTCTTGAGAATGAAACGCTTCTTATCATCCAAATATATTTGTATTTAAATTATTATTAAGTTTAAATCTATTCAGTTATTAAGCGTCTATTAAACAGGCACAGTCATTTTAGCACAATAATACGCGACCTATATCACATTTTCTTGCTATTTTCTGCTCCATTCCCAATTTTTTTGTTCCAGCCGATTCATTAAAACCCATAGCTGTACTAGCTTAAAACTAAAATTAACAACAAAGAAAAAAATAGCAAATGAAAAATCAAGTACATATTTTTGAAGGACTATATTTTTTGCTGTATTTCTGATTTTTTTATTGTTTTGACTTAAACAATAAATTCAACCAACAGTGTAGCTATGCTTGTAAGAGCGAAGTACATTAAAATAATTAATTTCTGAACTAAATTTGATCTTAAAATGATTCTAGAATTAATTGTTCTAAGAATGTCCCAAATTGAAATTTTTCTTTCACTGTTTAAGTAAAAAAATTCGACCAAGACCAGTGTGGCTGTGCTGGCTCGCGTACAAGAATAAAATACATTAAAGCAATTAATTGCAGGCTAATTTTGATCTTAAAATATTTCTAGAATTATATATAAAGCACATCCTCCTATCTTAAAATTGTCGTGCTACAAGCCTCTTTTCGTTAACTGTTAGAGTACTTCCGAGTCTTTCAGCGAAATATAATATTAAAGATTCTCGGAGTCGCTGATTTCGAATCCGGAATTCAAATTAAAAAATTCAAAATAGCTAAATCAATATGATGGAAATATTAAAAATCTTCCGATTTCAGTAAAATGTAGTATTAAAGAATTTTCGGGATTACTGATTTCAAATCAGGACTCAAAATTAAAAAATTCAAAATTGGTTGAATTAATATGGTGGACGAAAATGCTAAAAGTTGTTCGATTTCAGTGAAATGTAGAGTTAGGCCTGTTTTGATTTTCGGCGACGCTGATTTCGAATTCGTATCATAAAATTCATAATGGCTGAATCAATATGGCGGAGAGAAATGCTAAAAATCTTTCGATTTAAAAAAAATGTAGTATTAAAGAATTTTCGAAAATGCTGATGCTGAATCAGAACTTAAAATTTGAAAATAAAAAATGTAGTATTAAAAGTTTTCCAGAGCTGTTAATTTCGAATCCGGATCAAAACATTTGACAATTTTTAAATGGAATGGATTAATATAGCTAAAATGTTAAAAATCTCCGATTTCAGCGAATGTAATATTAAAGAGTTTTCGAGGATGCTAATTCCAAATTCGAACTTAAAAGAGTAATCCCAAAAAAGGAGTTGTTTTTGACTGTTTTCTTGAGTCTTCAATTTTTGGACTGAACTGTATGCCAAATAATAACCTACAATGAAATATTAATTACAAAGAAGTTTCAGAGGAGACATTGTTATTATAGCTGGAGAGAGGGGATGGAGGTATCACATATTATATCTATGCGAAAATCCGTTCTCAAGAAACTTTCTTAAGAAGTGAGAAATGATGATATACACACAACATACGTATACATATTTATATTTATCCTTCGCCAGTTAAAAGCAATATTATATTAAGTTTAAGCATATTAAGTTTATTTCTAAATATTATATAAACAGCGTCTCGCGTCATGTTTTAATGCCAGACACACTACCGCCAGATAAAGATATTTATATGATACTATAAATATATGATAAATATTTATATGATTTAAATATGTATATGCGATATATATATTTAAAATATTAAAAAATAATTATAAAAGTTTGAAATAGAAGAATTTAAAATCTATTTTAATAACAATATTGATGTATTATTACTTTCGATTCATTAAAACTTTAATAACACAACATTAATCATAAAATATAAATTACTTAGCCCGATTTAATTCAATTGAATATCGATTTTAATTCAAATGAATATCGATTTTTTTTATGTAAAATTACTAAAAAGTCTATAATTAATATAAGTCTATAATTAATGTATTTGATATTAATTATTCTTAAATCCAAATCACAATGAAAACGAGAATTTTGCAGAGTTTAGTAACTTTGGTTAATTCAGATAAGACTAAATGCATGTGAAACAATAGCTGCGAAATAAGTAGAGAGATAAGAAACAAAGCAAAACAAAAATATGACAAGACACATCTGGTACGTTTTTAAGCTGAGCAATATTTCACAAAGGAAATAAAATTAACAAATAAATAAAATTATGAGAATTACGATTTTTTATAGTTATTACAACAATTTTATTTGTCTAATATAATATGTCATACAAGTATTAACAGCGAATAGATCTTAATTTATTTTTATAATTTTAGTAAAATTAATAAAATTTATAAAATTGTTCATATCTATTTATTTTCATTTTGCTACTCTCTCTAAAATTTAACATTGAAATTTCGCAATGTAGCGAAAGGCGACGAGATGTTATTTTGCGAAATAAAGTAAACAATTTGCTCGTTAATCGTAGGATTAGAAGATTATTAACAATAGCATGGCAGCAATAATCATAATAAATAGCGCTAGCTAACCCAGTGATATTGTAGTAGAACAAATATCCGGGAATGACTTTCCCGAGCTGCAAACGATATTAAAAGTTATTAATGGTCACGGCAACCTCCGTTTCGCCTTATTCCTAAGGAGAAGTGAGAATTAAAGAAGGTGTGAACAGACGGAAGGATAAAACCAGAAAGACCATACGAAGAAAAAGTTCAGTTTTCTTTTCTCGTAAAAAGTTCTTGCGTCTTCTCTCTCGCGGTAGCATTTCTTTGAGAACATCCGTATACTTACTACGCTGCACTATACTGCAGTTCTCGTTATTATCTCACTGCTGCCATAACGTCATTCTTAAGCTTCGCCATCGTCCGTCTGCTTTGTCGTTATTGCGCACCGGAAGCAACGTTAAGCACAGAGTATAAATATAAACGATTGTCGGAAAGAAAGAGAAAAAAAAACGAAAATAGCTAGCTACATTTTTGCCGTAATCGTTGCGAACTAGAAAGCTTGTAGGATGTCAATGAACGCGAAACTGTTTATGCACGATGGCATCGTTACCCTCCACTTTCTAACGGAAAATTGTTGTGTAGAGGAAGGCAAACAGAAGAGGTTCTTAAGGGATCGATATGTGATGAAACATTAAGATTAGCTCTCATGACATAGAAGTGCATTAGTTAGACAATCTAGTGTCTTTACATAGATACCACTATAAGGAAGTGGCGAGATAGTCATTTTTTTCAGCTCTTTAAATATACCATGTATATGTGTAATAATACATAAAAAATTTACTAAATTTTAATAAATATTTGTTTAAATAGTACTAACTAAATATTTATTTATAATAAACAAATATTTACTCAATAAAAAAATGATACTTGAATCAAATTAATGGTTATTGTATCAAATAAATAAATAAATAAATATATATATATATATATATATATATTCAGTAAGTATTTAATTAATACTATTAAATATTTCTTAAAATTTGATAACTTTTTTGCAGTGTATACAATGATTAGAGCGTATAGACATAGAAACGCGTTTAATTTTTAAGAAATTCTGATTTTGATGTATATGCAATCTTCATTTATTACGTTTGACATTGAATATACAATAGCGACAGAGTTTAAGTACACTTTAAAATTATATTGCTTCTCTATTCTAAAGATGCATTCGAACTAAGTCACAAGTTTCATTTTCAATTCTATCACAAGTGCTACTTCAATGCACAGCTTCCCTATCACTGATCGAAGGTGAATTGTGAAAAATTGGTTGGGGTCGTTCAGGCATTGGGATTCGGGTTAGGGATCAAATCGTAACGAACCTTCGATCTCGACCTCGCTGGGTAGTTATCAGAAATAAATCTAAGAAATGGGATGGGAACGAAAGCGAATAATCCGTCCTAGCACAAATGATGGCAAAATCGATCCACAAGCGACACAAAGCCATCTTACGCCCGATCAATATCGAGACGTAAACCAGAACCTCTCTTCGCGTTGTTCCAGAGAAAAAGCTTTAGCGACGATACGTCCGGATATCTGTGGTCGCGCTTCTTCTCTTCCTATTTATTCGCACGGAGGGGAGAGATTTTCTTCTATAGATGGAGATGGCAGGAGGAAATAGAAAATGCGAGGCGCCGAGTAGAAGAATGCCGTAACCATCCTCAAGCAAACCCTGTCGAATCGAATTCTATGCTTGCCTCACGTATATAATCGTTCTTCAAGCCACGTCTTTCCAGACAATATTCCTTATTTGTACCAGATGCCTTTCAAAATTCTCCTATCTGCCCACGCTGTATGTCGGCATATACTTAAGACTGGCGAAGTAAAGTAATCAAAGAGGAAAAGATGGAAAAGAACGAGGTCAAAAGGAAAATAAATAAATAGCAGTTTGAATAATATGAAACAAAAACCTTGATCTGAGATGTTGTCTATGATGTAATATATTCTATAATATTGCGCGCAACAATGATCATATATTAGTTACCGATGAGCTATGCTAAATATTCTCTGAGTTTAAAACGATACAACAAATTATATAGAAATTTTTTAACAAGAGCCGATATACATATTTAAAACAAATAAAATGAATCTTTTTTTTTTATATAATAATTTACGATGATGCCTTAATAATAATGATTATAATATTGCAAGTTATATTTATGATATTAGTAAAAAAAAAACAATTCCATAAAATATAAGAAATTTTTATTAAAAATTAAATTTTTTTTATTAAAAAATAATACAACGATTTTACATAATAATGTTACATTACGTAAATTGTTGAAATGGTATAATGCTATTGGATTGTCTGTTATTTATTTATTAGCTAGAATATATACAGCTCAAGAAACTCACGAGAGATATTTTTAGTACCCATTTCGAAGGAAGATAGAATCGAAACAAGCAATAAAGAAATACGACAAGTATTTCGTCCTCTGTTTCCTTTTGTCGCGATCGCGATGGACTATCTCGAGACGCGCCCTACGTAGCACGAGTTTATTTCCGATCGAAGTGGAGAACGTATTATAGTGGGTCGCGGTATAGAGAAGTACAGAAGAGTGATAAAATAGTGCACCTAGTCAGACACATTGAAGGATTCGCCGTTACCTTATTCCTTTTTTTGTTATTTTGTTCCGCACCTTATCTTAGGAACCGCCCTTTTTCCATTACACTCTACCGCACTGATTCTAGATACATGTCGATACAAGTTTGGGAAGGAATGATTTTGAAGATGCGTACAACAAAGAATATATCACTAGAGAAGATACTGTAACAATGAAAACTTTCCGATGTAATTTAAGAAAAACAGTAACGAATTTTGCAAAATCATTTAGTTACAATCGTCTCGATTTAATTAAGAGAATAGTTAGATCTCGCACGCAAAAAATATTTTGCTGCTCCAGTTAGAATTGCTGTTTTTTGTATCTAATAGAAAATCATGTATCATATGCATAGAATTTATAGCACAAATCTAAATTCTATCTTTGTCATTTATATGATTAGATGTAATACATATCTAATATCTTGCTAGAAATTTTTTTCTATTTTAGCTAATTTTTTGTACTTACTTAGATCATTTTTCACTATAACTGCAAGATCACTTTTTTGAGAGAGTTAATTAGTTAAATTGACAATTTTATCAGTTGAAAATATGTTTGATTTGATATTATTGCAAAAATATATTCAGTATAATTTAATAATAGAATAATAATTTGATGTGCGAAAATGTTATTATATTATTAAGTTTACTGTTTGACGTATGAAGAAAAAGAGAGATGTTGCCACAAGGTACCGTAATTTTTCGCGCAAAGTGGCATCCTGACGCATGTTGACGCGCGCGTTTCTCTCTCACGAGCTCACTGAGACGCGTGTAATAATCTGGAATAACCGAGAAAGTGGAAAATGCATTTACAGACGCTGCTCTTTGGTCCCATGGGAGCCGTTTCCAAGAGTTCGCATTTTCCTTTGATCTACTTCAAAGTATATACGCCTTTAACCCTTCCCTCTCTTTCCTTTTGCCCATGAGTTATCGTGGCGGTTTAAGAGTATCTTGGGCCTAAAAGTAAATTCAGTGTACAATGCCCCAAAGGTATCGTTTATGCCAGAATGGCGAGCGAAAATCTAACTTTAATCCAATTATTACGCACCTTCCCTCGAGCGTCTGATAGTGCGCTGAATACAGTTTAACCATTTAGTCTGTCTTTCTGCCCTACTTGATGAAAACTATTTCCTGACATATTAACAAAGTTAATAGCAATTTACATGCAATTGTTGTCTAATAATAACACGATTAAGGGAGCTCGTTGAATTCATTAAAGAAAGAGTAAACTAACTAATTGCAAGAAAAACAGATGTATAAAAATAAAAAATAAAACTCTTAGAAATGAATTGTTTAGAAAAGTGTGGACTCTCAGGATCTTATAGGATATAATATTTAGGATATAATATTTAATAGGTTATAGGATATAATATAGGATATAATATTTAATTTAAGAATTATTCGGTTACCAACAATTTAAAATGAGCATGAGGAAAAACGCACTGCGAGCAGATAGTACATAATAATTATAAATAAATGACCATTTTGAAATGTAAATTAATAAGGTTATCGCAAAGCGTGAACGAGTTATGTTTTCTCATACGACACGTGCACGTGGTGACAATTAACTGTATGCTAGGTACGCAATTCTCACAAACAACAAACCGAGAAACAATTAACCGACTTCATCACAAATGAATTTTCGCTTCGTGTAAAGCGATCTTCTGGCTCAATATATAATTAATGCAAGATGCATTTGTAATGTGAAAATGTTTACAAGTTGGAACCACAATGCCACAATGTCAAGCAGCCACAATTAATTACATCTTTATTATTAAAAGGAAAAGTACATAGTATTATTTCATATTTTATGCAGATACCTAAGTATTATTTAATATTTTTTGCAGATATCTATTTTATTGTGCTTTCAAAATTTGTGTTAAATTTATTTTTTTTAAATCTAGTAAGAAAAATCTAGTAAATTTTTTTTTAATATATATGACATGAAATTGTATCTTAAAAATAATGTAATGATTAATTAGATTTGAACAACTTGTCAAAATGTCATTGTCGCAGTGAAATTAATATTGTCCATCACAGATCGCAATTATCTCTTTTACTCTGATAACAAGAAAATCATATTATCTCTAACAATTGTTGTCGACAGATGAGTTTGAAAAGAGATCCTCGTAGCATAGCCTTATAGCATCTTCTTCATAAATTGATAACTTCGCAACATCACGCACAAATCCGCATTCCAATTATCGCTCGTAATCCAAAGACGATCGAATACTCTCATGATGTAAAATTAACTACCGAGAAGTGCCGTGCTCGGTAGTGCCCCACGATAATAATCAATCAGCGTCACAGTGGCGCTGGAGTTCGAATTTAATTTTCAGGAGTTCACAATCGAAAAGATCCTTCGTTATAGATCCCTCCCCCCTCCCTTCTTCTTGCTACCCGCGGATGAAAAGCTACCTGTTGATTGACGGAAATATCGATTCTCTTCTCTTTGTTCGGTGACAGGTTTTAGTTTGCTTTGAGAACTGTAAGCAGCCGCGTTTTCAGAAGTAGCAGGACCGCAGAACCTGAGATTGGAAGTCACATGAATGGAGGAAGAGAGATATACGGCGTTTAATTAACCATCTGATACATCTGCCCCGAGAACTCACCTGAACCTGGATTTCTCCAGGGACAGCTTTATGGCGCCTACTAGCGAGTCACAGTGATTGCTCGAGATTGTTCGAGATTGCTAACATCATCTCTTTCAAACTTTTCTAATTAATCCGTTACCTGCTACAATCTTCTAGATTCTAGAATCGATAATTCTTATATTTATCTATATATAAATAATCATTTTAGTTAACGCATTTATTTTTTCTTTTCTTTAAAGATAATAACATAATCTGATTTTCTTATCAGTTACATCCAATAAATTTTGATATCAAGTTCGCATTGCTGCAATAATTTACTTAAAATATTTACTTAAAAATATTTACTTAAAAATATATATATATATATATAATTATAAATAGAATATAGAATATAGAATATTTTAAGTACAAAAAATATACGAGGGTATAATTATAGATAGATTATACATCGAATTTCTAGACAGCCTTATTAATAAATCAAAATCTTTGATTATTGATTTCATCAAGAATAAATCAAGAATTTTTACACTAACATATGTGATACAGCACATATATATGTAGCGAAAACAAACCGATTTAAAATATCCAACGATTTTAAATATAAAAAAGCTACAATATTGTATTACTAGTGAGCATTGCAAAATAAGAGAGGAAATCGAATATAAATAAAAATACTATTTTTTTTTATAGAACATGACAAGATATAAAATGCATTTAACATATATGTGTTGCATGTATAGTTTTAGTATTCATACATTCATTTTTATTCCATCTTTGAATGTATGTCTGTGCATATACATCGCGTTAAGTTGAGAATTTCAGCAACAAGTAGTGAATGATAAATGTTATTCTTTGAATTTAATAAAGCAAATCGTAGAAATATCAATGGATATTTTAATATTAATATATTTTATAGATAACGTTTAATTTAACTTAAATTACCATCATGCAGTTTTCTTTTTTACCTCTGTATTTTTTGAATCCATAAAGTTCTATTCGAGTGTTCTTAGATGAGGTACTGGTATTCGCTTAGCGTACTAAAGTTCGAAGTTACTCAACATGGTCTTATTTTGCTATATCGCCGAGTTGTGCTGGATTGCTGAACAGAACATTGCTTTAGTTCTACTGAGATGTACAAAAAAGAGCCCGTCGTAACTTTGAAATGCGATACAAGTACGAACAGCCATAACCTCGAAAATCATCTTTCTACATCACTTTCATTATTCGCATCTCCTTTGCATTGCAAAGAAGAATTAATAGAAAAATTAGGCCGAGCTTAAAATAAATTTTTATTTAAATATTATGAACATGTTTTAATAATTACTTCAAATTTAATTTAATGTTAAATATGTTTAAAATAAAAATCAGATATTTTATCGTTTATTTATTTGTTAATTGATCAAAATTGACGTTCTTCTTGATTATTAATTTGATGAGTAATTAAAATTTTATATTAAGTAACAAAAGATTTTATTACTTAATTTATAGTTAATGTAAAATCATGTAACAAGAATTATAGGATTCTTAATTTTAAAATTGTTGTTTTCATCAGAATATCAAGAAATTTTTAACAATCGGTCGTTAAACTGTTTGCGAGCAATTTCTAATTTTCTGCGAAGCATTTATTTGGTCAATATAATCCATGTATATCGCTTTCATTTTGTATTACTATACTATGCTCTACTTAGGTAATAACTTTATTGCGTTTAATTCGATTACCTGAAGATAGCTTAATCGGGAAGCATGTAATAATTGTTGTGTATTTTCGAATCTATATAATATACTTTTATTTTGACTTTTTACATTCATGATTATTTAAATTGACTTTTATATGCCCTTTATTATCGTTATTGTTTATTACTTAATATAAAATTTTAATTATTCATCGAATCATTATAATTATACTAATATCTGTTAGCTGTTTTACACATTATTTATCCATTGAAATAGTGCCATTTGCTTATAGTAGATATTAAATATTAAAATAATTATAATACACAAGATGCACACAAATAAAAGCCATGACTAATAGCAATGTAATTAAATAGTTATCTGTCACACACACACACACACACACACACACACACACACACACACACACACACACACACACACATATAAGAGTTTTTTACTAAATACTTCAAAAATATCCTTTTCTTTGTCATATTTATGATGTTTATTGCATCATGGTGAAGTGTAAGTACTCGGTGCGAATGCAATGGGCATGTTTCGCATAAAGAATGATGGCTTTCTCGAGTAGTCCTCACGACAGTTGCGACAATGCGAAAGCAGGACTCATCGGGCACACGAGTATACCTACAAGTGTTTCCTGATCTCCTGATACATCGATACCAATAACCAGCGACTCTGCGCATCGGTCGTGTGGATAACGTGTCGCATCTTGCACCTGCATGCATACGCGTGATGCGAGAGCGAAGATCGATTTGTAAGCGTTGACATAAACTTTCAACGATATAAACAAATTTAAAATAACGAGTAGCGATAAGAATTCCGAGAAAGCTTTAAAACTATACAGGAAAATATTTCATACTTATTTTTGTTTTGAGATAAAAAAATGCTTAATTGATTAAGCGTTCCTTAAATAATTTTTTTTTCTTGCATAATAATTTATAAAAACTTTTCTTTCCATGAAATTATAAACAATAAACCATAAAGTACATTATTTTATCTCTAGATAAAATTGTATTATCACATAAGATTTTAATTTCAAGAAATATCTTATAATAAATGTCTGATTTCTTTTTACTCAAATAACTTAGATATTTTGTAGTAAAGCAACAACAAAGTTTCGTCCTTGTTGTCAACAAAATAAATTTTCCGTTTTGTATTATTTAAACGAAAATGATGAAAATCAAGTGATAAAATCAACATTTATTTCTCTCGAGCTGACAGTAGTATTCTTATATAATTATTCATGAAATGAAGATACTCAATTTCGAATTTCATGCAACGGTAACCAAGGCATAGCAACACTTTGTTCTCTCAAGAACAAAAGTTATTATGCTACAACGTCTAATTATTCAGGGTAGTGACTAATGAGGGACATCGGAAACTAGTTTCGTGTTTCCTTACGGTGATTCAAAATCCACCAGGCATCGATACATGCACAACCTGCGCCTGCCTTCGAGCTGATTCCTCAATCGCCTGTTTGCCTGGGACTCAGAGGTGCAGCATTTTACCTGACTCAACGCCCACACCTCCCATCTTTAGATATCTGCAGTCTACCTACTGTTTTCCTCTCTCCTATCGTTATTCAAAGATCAAATTGATTGCTTTCTTTTCTTTTTCTTCTTTGTTCGATTTCTACTTTCCATCGACCTCTTCGCGCAAAGGAAGTTTTAATTAAGATTTGCGAACGCGCCAATAGGAACAGTCAGGTTTCTTACGTTGAGTAAACTTCGTAATAAGCGTCAATTGATTTTGCAGTGTGCAAAGTTAGCGACTGCCTTGAGAAATATTTGCTGAAAAAAATCATTGTTTGTCTTCGAGCGAAATATTGCAGGAAGTTTATGTTTAAATACGGACAAAACGTCGATGTATGAAAGTATCGCGAAAGTATCCTAAAAATTTATCCTAAAATTTCGATAATTTCATAATCATGGAATTACAAGGTTTGATTAATATGCATTAATAAGAAAGTGTGTACGTAATGCATGTTCCAATATTTAAAGTCTTTGATCTATGTGTTTGGATTATAATAGAATTTTATAAATTTTATAAATTTTATAAATTTTTATATTATATATGTTATATGTTATTTAATTAAATTTATTTTTAATTATAATTCATTAAATTTATATATTAATACGTTAAAAAATAATAATTTATATATGTAGAGAAGAAAAAGAGAGAGAGAAAGAAAGTTTTTCTCTGAAATATTTTATAATATAAAATAAATTATTATAAAAGGGAGCAATTTTGTAAATATTAAATATTATTTAAATTATTACTTATAAATAAAATTATATTACATAACAAATATTAAACCAAAAAAGCTTTAATAATTAATTATAATTACATAAATATTGTAAAATACAAAAACATTTTGGTAAACTTTCTAGATTGTTAGAACGTTAATACATATTCATTTGATTTTAATAAAAAATATTAAACTAACTAAGTTACGAAAATTTTTATATGAAGCTTCATTTTTTAAATATAATTTCAATTTTCGTAATTACTCGAAAATAATAAAATAATAAAAGTTTATAATAATTTACTATTTAATTAAAAGAAATATACATTACAATTTTTTATATTTTTAACATTTATTTCTATACAATTATTTATAAAATATATATAATTAAGAAATTTAATTTTTTTAAATTCAATTTTATTAATATAAATTAATATAAATTTATAATTCTTTAATTATATTGTAACATAATCGTAATATTATAAATTTTTTTCTACTATTTCTATCTGTTTTTATACTTAAAAATATTGCAATAACAGATATAAATTAGAGATAATTGGAATAATAGTATAAAGTTACAAGAATATATTTTTGTAACATAAATACTGTACTTATCCATATATTTTAAATAATATCAATTTAGCTATGTATTATGTTGTGTAATGTATCGTAGTATTCTTGTATGCAAAAGAACTGTGGTAGCAATTATAATTAGTATAATACAATTTCATTTGTGAGAAACTACGTCGCATCATTTGACTGATGACTGGCGTACGTGGAAGTAGAAAATCGTCTGTATACCTATATACTACACTACGTTGTGCAAAATAGTCTGAATGATTTCGATGGCTAACTGGTATCAGGAAAGCAGGCAAGCGACTGTAGCTGCCAAAGGAAGACCGCGACAAGGTGACGCTCAAGCCATGCTATTGCACTGACATTGTCGTCGTCGGCAATAGCGAGACGACGATAACGACTCGTTTCGCGCGCATTACAAACAGGTGGAACGCGCGACGGCTCGCCACCGAGAGAGATTTCCTTTTCAGGTGAATTCCGCGAGCGTGGGCGAGCAGGGTAGCAGAGACGGCAGGATGTTGCACCTGCACGAAGGTGGAAGGTCACAGTTTATCGTCTATCCCCACCTTTTACCTGCGTTCTCCTTCCTCTGCATTACCTTCCTCGTTTCTCTTCGTTTAATCACGCCTCGCGTTTCGCAGCTAGAGTAACATATGTTCACGGTAGGGATAAGGCGGTCGTGAAGGTAACAGGTAAACAACAAAGCATAAGCGAATCCATCTACTAAATTCGCTTATATTTTACTTTCAACACAAAATAAATCAATCGAGATTACTGTCCAGAGTATGAAAGATTTGTCGATTATTGTTCGCATATGAAATATAATATATAATTGTAGATATTATCGATTTTTTTTATGAACGAAATATCGCAAGGAAATTACCGGCAATATTTGCAGTTAAATTCAAGACAAAATTTTGTTTATACGTCATATTTAATTTTGATTTTTAAAAATATTTTTTTGTATTACAAAACAATTTACAACAGTATAGATAGAATCTTGTTTTGAATTCTGTGGCAAATTATAGATTGTTTAATTTCAGTTTGTTTAATATCAGTTTTGAGATTGAAAGTTCTAAGACATCTTGCATAAAATATTTTACATGAATCCTTGAACTGATTGAAACTAGATGTCCTAGATTCAGATTATAGATAACATTGCAAGATTGGCAACAGTTACTACATTATCGTTTAATAAATTTAAATTTAAATGTTAATATATGTGTGAACTATACATTGAAGAATTAATTTTGTCTAATTGGCCACTTGTTGTGGCTTGCGGCATTTAAATGTTACAATTATTATTTTATTATTATAACATGTTTATCAAGTATCAAGGCTTGGAAATTTACAATAAAGAAACTGATTATACTACTAAAACACGCGAAAGAATTTGACCGAAATATTTTACATATTAGATATAAAATTGAGATGTCCTTTTAACTTATTTAAAATCAGTTCTAAATAAACAAAAATGTGCCATATGTTTGTTGTATATCAGGCTTTACAATAAATCTAAACTGGGAATTGACAATTTTAAAATTAAATGGATTTAATTATCTTGATGAATTAGCAGCATTTTTAAAATTAATTCAAGGCTAAAGTATCTGTTCGATGAAATCAGTTTTTTCTCGATGAAAATTAATATACCTTAGATGCGTATTGAATGACAACGGACGATGAATCGTTGACGCATATGTTGCCCTACTACATGCTCTCACTACCACACCATTGACGTTATCAGTTATACGAAGACGCAATACAGCGACATATTCCTCAGTGCATTCACCTTAGAACTGCATTGACCTATCGCGCTTACGCTCGTGCTGTTCTCCTGACCTGGGGAAATGTTCGATTTGCTTCAACTCCGTTGTTCTCTCAAAGATATTGTATAGTTTGATACGAAAGTTTTAGTATTATGGTACATTACATAACAGATTAGTGCAAAATATCGAGGTAGATAGATAGATAGATAGATAGATAGATAGAGAGGGAGAGAGAGAGAGAGAGAAAGAGAGAGAGAGAGAATAAAAAGGAAAAGAAAAGAAATATGAGAACAAAGCATATACTTGAATATCAATATCAATATTTTTTTATTCTTATGCTTTGAGTTTACATTTATTAATTTATATATATAATGTAATTAAATGGGCTATACAGAAAATATATATATCAGAGAGTAAGTTACTCAAGAAGTTGATATTCTTGTGAATAGATAACGGTAGGAACTTTACATTAATTTAATAATAAATTTTCTAACAAACTATGTGAGTTCTGACGTGAGTCAACGAATAATTTACTTAACATTCAGGTTGGTAAAAAATACGGTTTTTCTTAATCACGTCATGAATTAAAAAGTATCCTAAAAACATGTTCTCCAGAGTCTCGTAGAGAATATGTGATAGGATTAATTTGATCACCTTTTAAAGGGATAGTCGTAAAATCTTTAGGAATTCCCATAAAATTCATCTGTGAGCAAGATTTCTCGATTAGGAAAGATCGTTGAGCAAGTTCTACGGGCAAACTTAAACCTTATGAAAGATTTATACCTTTTTATTGCATTTTACTTGATTTTGATTGAAATACAGAATTCTATGTAATTTAGGAAATGCTATTAAAAAGTTAAAAGTGACAGTGACGATAGAAATTAATCAATAATCCTCAACATAACAGAATTACTCAGTGAAATAACGTTATTCGATTTCAATAAAACTTATAACTTGTAAAAATGTATAATATACAGTTTAAAATATGTAAATTATTTTCTTTTAAAAATCTGTAATCTTATTTTGTAAACTCTAAGTCTTTGCTTATTAATATTTCAATAAAAAAGTATTACCCGAATGGTTTACGATGAGATTGAGAAAGTTAAAATCGAAAGAGCAATCCGATGTACGTTCATTATGCTCGGATCTTGATCTCGTATGCTTAGAAAGGGAAGACATAGATTTAGGAAGCATTAAAATAAAACGAATCTCCTTCTATCAGAGCGGTAAAGACTATAAGGAGGATTTACAGTCTTCATGCGCAGATAAATTTAAGATTCAGGTGCGCGACCAGATACTCACTATCAGGAAATCAGACAAGAAAGTTATACAATCATTTTCAACACTTTTCCACAGTCATTAATGACTTGGATTTAATTTGTTAAACGTTGTTAAATGATCCGAGTTAATAATTCGAGATAATTCGAAAATCAATTAATTATACATAGATACATTAGATATGATTTATTACATGATACATTAACACGTGAATAGTTAATTTTATGTAATCTATAGATAAATGACATAGATAAATAATCCGATTTAATAAAAAAAATCGTATTTGCGTACAAATCTGACATTGCATACATTTTTCTTCAATCACTTGTAAAACGCTCATCAAAGCGATCAAGCACGGACGGCCATTGTCCACCTGAGTTCCCTGAGCGTGAAACCGGTTGGTGCTAGCTAACCGATCTCTCGCGCAACCTGATCCCCTGGTCGAATGCACCTGTTTGCTCACCTGAAGTCAGGACTTGCTTTTCTAGAATGCGATGCCGTTTCGAAAATCCGATCGCGCTATCTATTAGAAATAAAGAATAAAGGGATTTTCGAAAACACGTGCATCGAGATAATCGTCACATAACGTCATTCCCTGGAAACCTAATTAGTTCAAATTGCCAGTTCAATTTTTCAAACGATCATTTCATGTTTTAAATGTAAAATCGCTGATTGATATTGCATCGAATAGAAATGACATGTTTTATGAACAAATCATAAAATTCTTGTATGATGTGTAATAATTGCTGTTTTTATATTTACGTTATATCGATCTAAACACGTAAAGCGTTTAAATAGAAAACACATACACATAAGACATATTTTTAATTATTATTATTTTAAACTTAAGAATAAAATGTGTCCAGTGAATTTTTCGTTATTTCTTGTTAAACAAAATTTACTGTTAATAATTTCTAAATATAGTTTTCTATATTTAAATACTTTGGCGAAATAATATTACTCGTCCAATATAACAGGACAATAGGATTAGACAATGAAATGAGCTGTTTAATTAATTATTCAGAAAATGTGATGACTTATAGATATTTAATTTCTCCAATAATCCCTTCGTCGCACGTCGCTCAAGCGAATTTCCTGTCATTCCATTCAACGTAACATAAATTTGTTACGCTAATGTCCTCGCTGCAAATTAGCTGCATTAATTTTGATCTCCAGAGAGTGCACAATCGGATCATCCTTGATGTTATTAATGTAATAAATCGTGCTGTTACCGAATGCAAAGTAGATGCAAACAAACAATTAATGAGTGCCTCAGTTATGCGTAAAAACCGCGAGTTTCATCGGGGAAGCTGCCGTAAAATTTGTTTATCATTCATGTGGATCTATTTGTTTTTCTATCCGAATCCACCGGATTCATCTCGATCCTTTTATCTTCTGTGCAACGAAATTGTGAAATTAAAAATTTTTGTGTCTTTTATACGTACGATAATTCACCACTATGTAGCGAACGGCGATTTAAAAAACAGGAGCTTTCTACGTAAAAATTTCATAAATTTTCATTTGCTCAATGTTTTTCTCCAACGGACAAATTTTAAAGTCAGATTCGCAATCAACGGTGAAAAAAATAGGAATGAAGCGGAAATATGTTCATCAGGAAACAAAATTCTTTTCCAACCGTTGGTGGTTTATGCAAAATTTGTTAAACGAAGACATTGTTTTCTTCAACTACAAAATAGAAATTTAGCGAATGTAGGCAGGATTTAAATTTTGTTGTTTCTCCAAAAGATTTATTTATGTGTGATATAATGGAATTAAAATTAAAATTATTTTACATGGAAATTTTTTTAATATAAATTTTTAATTAAAGTTTTTTAATTAAAATATTTTAAAAAATAATATAGAAAAAGGCTCAAATAATTTATAAAATTAATAATAAGAATAAGGCTATAAGCTAAAGTCTTAAAGCTGTTATTATGAAATAAAAGTTTATCATAACATATGTTTCGATCCTAATTGGGTCATTCTCAATGTTGAAACTAATACAATTTAAAAAAAACAATGATTTATTTGAAAGACACTAACATGATAAATACATGAAATAATTTAGATGATAATTATAATAATATATAAACTCTATATATATAAAAATTTCCATCATGTATGATATTGAGCGCTATTCAGTATAAACATAAATATATAAACATGAGAAATTAGATCGAAAAATTCGGATGAGAATTTGAATATATAGATATATTACGACGTATGTGGTCATCAATATCTTATAAAAATGATCTTTAAAACGAAATTACAAAGGTTTAGAATTGCACTTTCAAATTGACAGATGACTCAATTATGTCTGTTAGACAGTAGTGCAATATGTACGTAACATTTGAATACGAAAAATTGAGATATCCAGAGAATCAGAACTCACTTCTTTAGAAAAAACAAATTAAAAAATGATTTTCTAAATGTAATTCTGCGATTTTATTAGATATTACAATTTAACACATAGGATTTCTGACAAGAGGATTTGTTTTTTTTATTGTATTTAATATAATACACACGATATTCTTATCGTTACAAAGTATCATATGATACAAATATGCCTTGAATATATGAAATATTTATTTATTTATTTTATCAACTTAAGTATTGAACGTTGTACACAACACCACGATATTCAGAGATGTATTATAAATAACTCGCGTTAGTGCATCTGTTTTTCTATATCTATTTTTTATTTTTTTTATTGTTCGGAAGCGACATCGATCTATGCTATTCTCGTTACAGCAACATGTAGGATGCAAGGAAAAACGCCTTTTCCTCGTTCCAATAGCGGTAGAATTAACCTGCCGCTTGGTTGCACTCATTGCCACACGTTGACCTTACGTAATTATTTCGTAATAGCACATAAACAAAGATATATACATAAGCGTGCCCAGTATCGACATCACGTAGGATATCAGAACAAAATATATTGTGCACATAGAAAGACACATGTTTCACGTTAACAATAATTTATTGCAATCATGAACTTTACATATTGTGCTCGTAGATTGTATAAATTGAAATCAGAAAGAAAGAAGAAATTATCGATTTGATTGTGTTGCGTAATAGACATTTTCAGATGTTCCTACAAAAAAAGAAGCAGAATTCTTAAAATTTAATAAAATTTAATAATTTAAAAAATAAATTAGCAAATCATAAAAATTTTGTTTAATGCTTAATTTCTTACATTGAATTAAAATTATTAATAAGTTTTTAAATTGATAAAGTGTTTAATCTTAATCTAACAAATTGTTAAATTTCTTAATAATTAATTCTTTCATATATATGACAACATATATTTATATATTCTAAAACGTGCGATATATAATAAGATGTCATCTATATTAATTTTTAATTCTTTTAATTTAATTTTTTTACGTGATAATTAAAAAGAAAGATCCATTCATTACTTTTAAAAAGAAAATATTGTGATGTGAAAATAATTTATCAGTAATATAGTCACAAAAAATTAAATAAGACATCTTTTATATACGTATGAAGAGGACAGGCCCCTATTATGAGATATCAAGTTTATTTTAGATAAATGGTAGAAGTCTATGGGCAAACTTAAAAAAATAGGCCATTTTGAAAGAAATTTAAGAAATTTTAAATAACGTTATATAAAATTTAATTCAAATTCCATTTTTTTTTTAATTAAAGAAATGTAAAAGTGAACAAATCACAAAGTCAAAAAATTGTGTTCCTAATATGAGATGCCTCGAGAAATCGATAGTAAAATACAAAGTATATCAGTATTGCAGTTAAAAAACTTTATTTCATGTTTCTAAAACGCAAACAAACACAGTCAGCGTGCGTGAAAAATGAGCATGCGATAGATTATATCCAGAACTTATCTTCAGATAATTGGAATCAAGCATCGCAGAATAAAGTACTCGACAGTCCGGTTGTCCTTTTTATTATTGTACAATAACATTTGCTTTAGCAATGATTTTCACTATAACATAGGAGCAGATTGAAATACCCTGAGTATCTCGTATTACGATTTCCACGTCTTAAGATTTTACGATCATCAAATCTAACTTCTGTAATTAAACTTCTGTAATTAAACAATTCAATATATCTGTATTTTCCTATTAGTACGACTTTACTCTATCACTACATAAAGAATTTATTGCCAAATATTTATTTAAGAAATAATAAAGACTCATCTCAATGAAACTTAAAGACATTCAAATTTTAAAATCTTTTTTTACAATGATTACAGGCATGATCTAATGATGAATTTTCTACTAAATAGTTTCCAATCCAAGAGCATAAATTTATGGTGAAGCCAATAAATAGTGAGCATTTGTTAGTTTAACAGAAACTTCGCTATCTCATATTAGACGCATCTCATAATTGGAGGTTTTTCTTCATATGTGTGTGTGTGTGTGTGTGTGTGTGTATGTGTGTGTGTGTATGTGTGTAGTAGTGTGT
>NW_012130070.1:6966903-6968404 GCF_000143395.1 Atta cephalotes | reverse complement strand
ATGTGTGTGTAGACTTCATTGTGAAATAAATTGTCCTAACTGGCAGCAAAATGATAACGCTGATATACGGGTCTTATCTTTCCAAAGTGATCTTGCGTTAATTTAAACTTTGCTTCGTTTATGAAACGTTCGCCGTCACTGACGAACGATGATAGAACGCTGCGAGATCGTGGATAGTTTAACGTCGAGAGCGTGACAATTTCAACGCAGCGATCTCTGCAACAAAAGAGCGGCACATTCGCGTGTCTCGCGTCATCATAGAGCATTAGAAAGCATTGGATACATGTTCTTGACGCAAGCGCAATTAAGTTTCGTCCGCGGGGCGCAATGCATACAGATATTGCACCAGTTACCGCCTCGATTGCGGAACAATTACCACGATACTCGTTACACGCTCAACAAACAGGCACGACGCTTCCTCCATTAGCAGTTCCGTTTCTCCTCTCTTACCGCATGAGTGCAAAATTCGTGCTGCGTGTCGAAATTTCCGACCAACGACGATACTACTAACGATAAGACGTTCCATTGCAAATTATTTGTATGTACATCGACGTATCGCGATGCAAATATCTTTAACACAAAACGAAATTTCTCCGTTACACATATAATAAAATTAAATTTTTGAATAAAAATAAATCTTTCTCTGCTGTGAAAGAGGTTAAATCTCGAAAAAGGTATTTTTATAAACTAAACGTAATGAAATATAATTAATTCAATAATTTTTATCCAATATATTTTAACCAATAATTTAAACTTCTTTATTACACAAATGGTTTTCAATATATTTCTATAAATTTATGATATACACACAAAATGAAATCGATATGTAATTTTAACTTTTTATTTCTTAAAAACCTAATAACTTTTTGAATTTATGTGCAATATCTGCGAATAAATCAGGAATTACACTATACAAAATGGGAAGAAATATTTTACGAGAACAGAGTTGATATCACTTTTATAGAAAGTTTAGTTAAGTTGCTTATAGTCGATTAACTTTATCTTTGTATTTCGAGTAATACCGCAGTAGAAAACAATAATCATTGATTTAATCTCAATGAGGACGGAAGAGAAAGAGAGAGGAATAGTGTCGAGAAAATGGCATAATCAAAGTTAGCCGCAAACAATATGGAGAAAAAAAGAGAAGCCAAAGTAATGACAGGTTACTGACAAACGATACCACTGCGGCAATTATACCGGTGGGCTTTGCGGGCTCGATATTCCGCAAAATATCTACGAAACCGTTGTGATACGGCCGTCCATCGATATTAATTGATAAAACGGATTTCGAATTACTCCCACGGCGTTTGATGATATTTTACAATTCGCGGAAATCCAGCTTGACGAAGTATGACAGCGGACAGCTCGATCGCGATCGGCCGTTTGGCATGAAATAAAACGGTTTTGTTAAAATCGATATATATATATATATATATATATATATATATATATATATATATATACTATACTACTACTACTACTACTACTACTTACTTACTTA
>NW_012130070.1:6960929-6966883 GCF_000143395.1 Atta cephalotes | reverse complement strand
TTACGGTACGTACGTAGTAAGTAAGTTAAGTTAAGTAGTATATATATATATATATATATATATATATATATATATATATATATATAGGCTATTTCAAATCCCCATTCTCTCCGATCCTTTAATTTCACTAACAGATCCTTTAGACAATTTCGAGATTATTTTGAAATTACGATCCGACAATTTGGCACATTTTGTATATGTTGGTGAATGAGCAAACTCGTGTATCGAATAAGTTTAAAACAATCAAGTTTAAAAAATACTCTCATTTGGCTAAGTTATAATAATAAATATTAAGTTCTAAATAGTTTTTAGAATTCTTTAAACTCGATTTATTCAGATAGATGTAAATTCTTTTAACAAATATAATATTAATTATATAATAATATTAATTTAAATAATGTTACAAGTCAATTTGAAGTATCTATATTTTCCACTTTACTTAAAAATTTTTTGTATTTATATGCTTTAATAACACTTTCATTAATATTATTTTATTTTATAATTATATATTAGGTGTACAACTTCCGCCGTTTTTTTTCCGAAATTCGAGGCTTTATTGTAAAAAACTGGTTATACATTTATGATTCAAAGTATTGTCCATCGCTGGCCACTACTTCCTCCCATCTTTCGGGTAGCATACGAATCCCGCGTCGAAAAAACTGATCATCTTTTGAGGCTATCCACGAATCGATCCAATTTTTTACTTCTTCATAAGACCGAAAGTGCTGGTCAGCCAGGCCGTGTGCCATTGATCGAAACAAGTGATAGTCAGAGGGAGCAACGTCTGGAGAATACGGCGGGTGGGGTAAGACTTCTCATTTCAACGTTTCCAAGTATGTCTTGACCACTTTCGCAACATGAGGTCGAGCATTGTCATGCTGCAAAATCACTTTATCATGTCTCTTGTTGTCGGCCGTTTCTGTCTTTCAATGCTCGGCTCAAACGCATCAATTGCGTTCGATACCGATCGCCTGTGATTGTTTCAGTCGGTTTTAATAGTTCATAATACACTACGCCGAGCTGGTTCCACCAAATACAGAGCATGACCTTGGACGTCAAAATCACCGTTCTTGAATCATTGAAACCACTCACGACACGTTCTTTTACTAATAGCGGCCTCATCATAAGTATTTGAGAGCATTCGATGAGCCTCAGCCGCAGATATCTTCATATTGAAGCAAAAAATTAAAACCTCCCGCAAATGACGAGAATTTGGCTCGTTAACTGACATTTTCAATCGAGAATAACTTTATGATGCAGACACAAATCGACTAATGTTTCTATGGGGTTATGTTGATAGATGCCCAAGTTTATTGTATGACCAACGTCTATGATCTATTTATTTCGACCACCACTTACCGCTAAAACCATCTGTAGGAAAACGGCGGAAGTTGTACACCTAATATTTACAAGAAGACAAAGAAGCTAACTCTTGGATTATGATGTTATGCTATTTATTTTTGTTGACCTATAGCATGCATTAGAATATGGAGGAATAATCCTATTACATCTTTAACTTGAAATTTTTATGTATATTTAATAATAGAAATAAAAGAAGGAATATATGAGTGCATAATAAGAGACATAATTAATAATTAATAAATATTAAAATCATTAAAGTAGCGTACATATATATTACAGCTATAATTGCTTGAAATGAAACCCAGTTATCATAAATATCCCTCCTACTGTTATCATAAATAAACAATGCATGCCGCGTAGACACTCAGAGTTCAAGAAAGACTCAGTTTAATTTCCAGTCGCGTGAAGATCGAGTTCGTCGAGGCGGAAGAACGATTGTTCATTAAGACGACGATGCTGCAAAGCGTCCGTTTCCGGACGATACACCGGACAATTTGCTCATCACTGTAATCGCGACGCATTCGCGCGTTACTGTGTACTCAATAACGCTAACGAGATTGCCGTAGATTCACGCACGTTGTGTCTAAGCAAATTGGTGGGCAAATGTTTGGCGAGATCCGCCGACAAATCGGCCGCCAATTCAATTGCAACACACGTATGAAGCAATTCGAAGTTCCAGAAAATCAAATATCGACTGAACAACTCGATAAGAAATTTGTTCAGCACGATTTAATAAATAAATGGATTTAATCTTATATTTCCCTATTTTTAATTTTTGTTGTCATCCTAATCGTAAAAAGAATAATTTTTTCTCATATATTGTAAAAAAATTAATAATATGGTATTAATAATATTAATACTATGAAAGAAAATTTTTTTTCGATAAGTAGTTTTTGATACCTAAGTTCCATGATTCAAATTATGATATCAGATAAAAATTTAAAAGCATAACGCTCGAAAATAGAATGATAAGAGTTTACAATCTCTTCAGAAAATTTGAAAATAATATCCAAAAATTTAATCAATCAAGAACTGAATTCTGAAAATATTAAAAAAAAAGAATTATTTGTAAAATATTTGCGGTATTATAGTCGATCAAATGAGATTGCATTAAAAAAATATGTTTGAGGGTTGCGAATACTAAAATAATTTATTCTAACTGAAAATGATTGATCTAGTCTGATTGTAAACTAAGGACTGAAACTGAGATCGCACATATGAGCTGTTGAAATTGTAAGCACTGTGTGACTGAGGTCATACTGAATAGGATTTATGTGTCAAAGGGTTATACTGTTGTACGAAGGGACACGTAGGGCGTGACAATCGTATTTCCTGTAACCACAGATCAATAGAATTGCACGCGGCTGTGTTATACACATAATACTATAAAATACAGTTGCACCATTACATTACATTCAATTATAAGCGAACATGATTAGAAGATTCAATTAGACGTAAAAAATTTTAAGAATATTAATAAAATAAAGGCTAAATAGCTAATTGATATTCTAAATAATTGGTTGATATTTGATAGCATTGAACTCGATTAAACAAAGTTCGATAACAAACGAAAATTGAAAATGTGTATATGAAAAAAATGGCTAAGTAAAATAAATTAAGTTTTCAGTATATAAGGATATCATTCCTAAATTTATATGCATTCTTTTTTATGTATTCATTTTTTCAGCAATTAAATTTTTAAAATTTATTATTAAAAATGGCTTAGAATTTAAAATTAATAATTGAAGAATAAAAAATGTAGAAGAATTTACAATATATAAAAAATTCAATAAATGCTTTAATTCATAGCAATATCGCTAAAAAAAGCAATTATTTTTGAAAAAATTTAATTATATTATTCTGTATAATACTCAATTATTATAGATATATATATTATTTATAATTAATTAGCAATTGATGAATGCATTTATTTTCTTTTTAATTCATTGTTTAATTGCTCATTTTCTTATGAAGACATTTATGCGAAAACCGACATCACATAGTACTACATATTAGCTACACAGCTGAGTATCCGCGCATTCCTGCGGTGCTAGTGACGTAACCGGATTATGTGGCATGCATAGGTGAATTAGCAGGCAAATGTTCGGTAAATTCGTTTGTTGGCCGATCGATATGTCGTGGTATCGGTATCCAGCAAATTCGATTGTCCAAATAGCGACCGGGATGCTTGATTCAGTGAGATACTGTGGATAATAGAACAATACTATAATTTTCTAATCGAGGAATTTTATAAATTCAATTAAAAATATCTTAAAAATTTTATAATAATTTACAGTAAGTTTAACTTAATTTTATAATTTTCTCTTTTTTTTAATTGAAACGTTAAGAAAGAGTACGACATCAAGTCAACATAGGTATTTTTATTAATAAAAATAAAAATTAATAAAAATCATAAGAGAATATAATGAGAAAAATATTGAAAAAACATTGGAAAAGGAAAAATCACATATGCCACACTTCAAGAAACGTTTAAAAGTTAATAAAATTGCAATATAAAAAATTTAATTAAAAATTTATTAAATTTGTAAAAGTTTATAATTTCTATTTATTCCAATCAATTACATTATATTTTGCAACTTGTAATTTATTATATTTAAAACTAAAAGTGTTTTATATTATTTAAATAACGTTTATCTTCAACTTTGCTTGAGAGTGAAACAAAGCACATTTTCGTCGCAGGTACGACAAATAGAAATGATCAGTAAGAAATGATCAGCAATGATCAAGCGCAGAAGCGTTTTAACGCGAGCACTGTTCAAAGTTACGATGAAGCTCACGTACTGCTTGAATGCGTTCTCTCGTTCGTACATCAAAAGTTCGACCCCAAAGATCCATTAAACTTTATCTCGCTACTTGACTCACCGTTTCGCAAAGTTGGCTAAAGAAATTCCACCGAGGGTCTCTCACTTCTTTTTTTTCCGTCTCTTCTTTTCTTCGTTTTTAGCTCAGCACACCATGTAACACATGAGACTATTTTGCACCTACAGCACGTCCACTAGCGCACTATAAATCCTGAGAGCCCAACAAAGAGAATATAATTCCATATAACAACCGGTTTTAGATATTCGCGGCCAACTTTATTGGCAGATTCGCATTATAATTTTGATCCCGAATGCCGGGCGGCTTGCTGAGATCTAGATAGATCGAGTGTCGCCACACCACATTACCGGTTTCGTGAAAGTGGATTACACACGTGGAAGTGAAATTACAACTGCCTCAAAAAGAGGAAGATTTGTGACATTTAATGCATGCACAGGAGCACAGACAGACTCTTGACACGAATTTGAAAAATATTAGTGGGAGCTAATCGTTTTAAAGCACGTAACTGCTTTCTAATTTTATAATACTGTTTCTAAATAAAACGTTTTACAATTGGAAAGAAATATTTCCTTATTTTGATTTTTGTCGATTATTAAAAAAAATTCAACTTGTGTACAGCACTAGGTTTATTGCTAGGCGCCGTGTTGAATCGTTGCATATGTTATATCGAGTGACTGTAATATGCTAATAGAAATGTTTGATTCATGTTTCATATAGAAGCGCAAAGTAGGCGATTGAATTTCCAAACCTTGCATATACATGTATAATTTTTTTAGTAGCTGATTGAAATTAATAGCTACCTTCATTAAAATAGAGACATTAAAATAGAGACATTAAAATTTAATAGAATTGAAAAGTCGTAAATTTATTTAAAACTCTAAAGATTGTAATATTGACATAATAATTTATTTTTTTTATAAAATACTGGGCAATTTATACGATTTACAACTACAAAATTAAAATTCTGCAAAGCAGTTTAAATAATTATGAAAGAAATGCATATAATAAAATTTAATAGTGTTTTTTATGGTAATAGAATAATTGACTCCTACCTTTAAAAAAACCGCAAATTTAAAATTGCAAATCACAAATTAAATACTATTTAAATATTAGGTAAATAGTAAATACTGTACTTAACGTAGAACTTTCGCGACGATACATTTGATGAACATTTTATACCATGCGAGTGACGTTCTTAAAGGTGAACATTAAAACTGGTAGTGGAATGCAAATTAGAAACGGAATGCAATAGCTTCAAGTACGCTTGTTATGAAACAAGTCAATTTATCGATCAAAAACCTCTCGTTAAATTCGTTGGTCTTATTTACGTAAAACAAACTCTATATGAAACTGCATCGCAATGTTGTGCTCCAAATTCACACGATTATAATAATAATAATTATTATATATTATTAATAATATAATGTATTTGGTACAGAATAATGGAACATAGTGAAGCTCATGTTTTAATTATATCATCTAATTTTTAAAAAATTCGGAATTAAAGAAAGTATAAATACGTCTGTAAAACTATGAAATTTTAATGAATTTTACAAAATATATATTTTTCAAGCTGCTTAAATATGTCATTAGTCTCTAATATCTTTTACATATATATATATATATATATATATATATATATATATATATATATATATATAGTTAGTATAATACTAATATATATAATAATAATAATAAATATATATATTATTATATATACAAATAATAGCTACTATAGATACATATAATAA
>NW_012130070.1:6956236-6960909 GCF_000143395.1 Atta cephalotes | reverse complement strand
TAAAGTTTAAGTTAAAGTTTTAAACTTAAAATTAAATTAATTATTTACTTAAGTACGTACGTATTAATATNTACTATAGTACTATATATTATATATATATATATATATATATATATATATATATATATATATATATGTATACAGGTTGTCTAAATACTAAGATTCATTAACAATATAAATAAAAATTATATTAATATATTTTATATACTCAGAAATAAATCTTCTCGAATTTGATAAAAGCCAAATATTAAAAAAGAGTCCTACGCTATGTAGTACAGTCTAGTACAAGAATAAAAAACAGATCTCTAATCTTAAAGAAACAAAAGATTGTTTTTGAAATAATATCAGATATCCAAAATTTTATCAGGACATCAAGAAAACGCACAAATAGCGATTTCATAAAATATAACTGCACGTTTATTTATAACAAATGAAATATACGTATAAATTATTTATCAAAGTATATTACTTATACAATTATTTAGTATCTAACAATGATGGACTACATACAACTATTCAAATTTTGAAGCGATAATGGATTATTCTCTAATTATATCATATCAAAATGATAAAATAATTTATTGTATTGATCTTGAATTTCCACGAAATTTTTTCCACTCATTTATTTTATAATGAGTTTGTAATTTAATTTCTCGAAGATTGTTCTATTCTTTGCAAATTGATATTTTACATCTTGTGAATTGATTGTAATTGATTTTATCGAATAAGTCATCAAAAAAAGTTTCTTTGTAATGTTCACATTCTACCGCTGCAACAACAATGATAACATATAGATAGTCTCTAATTCCCGCTTTACATACAGTAACACGATTCAATATACAACGATCGATCATCTACAGCCAATCAGACCCTATGTATGACCCCCGGGTGCGGCCAAACAAATTATTTCCTCCCGATTAGATCAACGATGCGGTAGCATAACACAGACAAACCTAATATAGTCGGCCATCGAATTAAATTGCGCGATCACGCGATGCATCGGCGTGGCGTTTTGTGTATCTTACATTCACATTCGCACTTATTTTTTGCCACAATATTCACCGCCGAGAGAATATTTATTAGAGAATGAATTTTTTTCTTATTGAAGCAACAATCTTTTTCGATGTTTACGATATTGTACATATATGTACATTGAAAATAATACATTATAGATTCTACTGATATTTATATCACAATATAAAATGTATAACAAATAGGATTACTAAAGCACAAATTGTAAAGATGTTCTAAATTTTATGCTTGCATAGCAAATATTGTTTAATTAATATGTAATAAAAAATTAAGTAAATTTTTTTTGTAATTTTTTTTGTAATGTTTAATGTTAATAACGTTCACAACAATCAATTTATTGTATCCTGAAATTTGATTTGTTACACATAAAATTTATTTAAAATAAATTGCAGATAGAATTAAATCCGAAACAATTTATTTAAAATAAATTAGTAAGTTTTATTTTTACTTTTTCGTTATTTTTTTAATTAAAAATTTATTGATGTCTAAATTAATTTAATTAACTTTACGTTTTCAAACACTCCATTACAGAGAATAAATACGAAGTACAAAGATAATAAATAAATTCATTAAGAGTTTCAACCTTTCAGACAATTTTTACTGTTTAGTTATCTATATGTTTACGATTTTTTATCTTGACTATAAAGAAGAATGCATTGTTAATGTTATTTTCAACTCTATTACCGAAAGTAATTTGAGGCAGTTGTCATCAATTTCACTTCACGTAATATCGATCAGACATACGGAGCAAGAGTCAAAGCCGGCACGCGACTGCCCGCGGCGCGAATGAAGGAGCTGATATGAGTTGATCGCACTAAAAACTCGGAAATTCTCGTTGGCGGTCTTGCTGAAATCGACACGCGCCAAGACTGATCTCGAACGTGCCACAAAGAAACGTCTATGTACTCGATACTATTTATTCCGGTTCACACGCTCTCGTTCCCACAAGTATCGAACCAGTTACGTCCGTTCTAAGGCGAAAGGAGAAAAAAGAAAAATTATGAGACGAAGAATCTGGCACCACGATTTGCCAGGTGGCACGCGAGCAACTGGAATGGACAGACGGATGAACGGACGATATCCGAAGAAGCTCAGCCCGCTGTACCAGATGGAGGTCTACCGAGACACTGGCGACTTCTCTCGTTACCAAGACATTCGCCAAGTCTCTCGCAAGAAACCAGAGAAAGAAAGAAGAGAAAGAGAGAAGAGAATGGTTTTATCATTCTCTTTTTCTCACATGCACTGTAGTCGAATTCACTCTCACTCGCTCACACTTACTACTTTTCATGATTTTCTCTTGTCTCCCCGCCGCGAAGGCTCGTACTCTGGCGAGCACGTGGGGAGAGTGAGAGGTCTCCGTGAATGATTTCGCGGAGGCTTGGCCCGAATGGCTGCATATATGTCACGGTTGCGATCGAAGTTGTCTCTCTTCTCATGAGAAAAATGCACATTGTTGATGACGATTAGATGAAACTGATGGTTGGCGTAGGAAGCGGATTGAGTAATTTATTTACATTTCTTTGACTCAAAATGTGTATCTGATCGTGAATGAATCAAATATTATACTTCTATTTATAAGATATAACAAGCAGAAACTTTGATGTTATCTGAAATCATGCTATTATATGAAACCATTGCATGAAGTCATTATACTATCATAAGAAATCATCATAGAAGATAATATCATGCTTCAAATGAAAGATGGATGAAACTCGTTTAAGTATATCTTAACTAAAGTTGTCATAAGAATTTTCAATTCATAATTTTTTTAATCGGATGGTATTATAATTAATTTTCAATTTTGTTGGATATTTCTCTATTCGAATCATCATTTTATTATGTAATTTAATTGTTTTTATTAAAAGTCTGATACAAACTAGTTTCAGTAAATAATGCTTTTGCCATCAGGAAGAGCGGGAAAGTTATGACTTTAAATCTTTAGTCACGATAGTGTTGCGTGATCGGTGCAGATATGAAGTAGAACGCAGGTTCGTCTTCCATAATTCCATCTTATGCGAAACTATCGAT
Organism: Atta cephalotes; assembly: GCF_000143395.1. Classification (NCBI taxonomy): domain Eukaryota; kingdom Metazoa; phylum Arthropoda; class Insecta; order Hymenoptera; family Formicidae; genus Atta; species Atta cephalotes. The sequence goes on along the minus strand of NW_012130070.1, from coordinate 6,957,849 downwards.
AAATCGTTCGTGGATTAACAAAACGTATAATCATGATCGACCTTTAACAATATATTTTCACTCGCATAATATTGCGATGCAAAGAGAGTGGATTTCTTCGGGATGCCGCATTCTTGATTCATCGCAAGCAAGAATTTTGTCACTAAGTCTTTGTAACGCTGCCAATGCGACGTTACCTTCAACCGTCATAAGATATCGGTGCCATCGCGATATGAAAATTATGATACGTTTCGATTTCACTGACCTGAAACAATCTCTTATTGTTAGTTTATTTTTGCAACTGTTGCTATTACAGTCTTCCCAGTCAACTCATCAAATTTGGTAGATATTAATTTTATATAAGATTACATCAACAACAATTTATAACTGACACGTATAAAAATATTTTATAATTATTTTCATAAATATAATTTTATTTAGATATATTTTTTTTTAGATTATATACGTAAAAGATCTGCGTTGTAAATCTTTAGATCTGAGAATCTTAAATGATATTTTTTTGATGACATAATTTTATAAATTAATCTGATTATACATTTTTTTACTTCATTCTTTTCCTCGAAATGCATTATGCTATCCGATTAGAAATCGTAAGCCTCTCACTAAATCTGTTCTGTAACGTAAGTAACATATCGTGAATTTATTCGCTGCAAAATTAAAAATCTATCACGGAAGGATATGCAAATAAAAATTTTCATTTACGATCTAATAAACACAAGATGATATATGATCAAATCAGATATATAGAAATCTCAGACATACTATATATTGTAACTATGTTGATATCAGATGTACTGTTAATCAGACAATGAACTGAATCGAATGCATGCTGGTGAAATGCCTTACTAACAGGCCCATAGAGTGAAACTATTCTCACCCTTGGCATCTCGAGTTAATTGTTGTGATAGCTTTGTAATTTGTAGTTACGATTGCGGCCGTCATACAGTAACTGATACACGTAACAAATTATATTGATATTGCTGAAATTATATCAAGACAAAGACGACACTATTTTTAGTTAATTTTAACAAAAATCCATTCGATATTTAATCGGTTTATGAGTTAATTTTAATAATTTTTTACATCTGATATATGTGAAATATTTTTCCGCATTTGTTTATTGTATTCTAATGTAGAAGTTTCAGATTAAAAAATTTTTTTTCACATATGATTTGAAAATATTTTTGAGATGAGGATGTTCTTTTTTAAGATTTGTATTATTCAGTTCTTTTTTAAGTTCAAAAATTTATTTATTTTTAATAAGCTATATACTGTTTTAATCATGTTTTAATGATCATAATATTATAATGATCATAATATTACTTTTTCCAAAAACAAAAGAATTATTAAGAGCTTTATATATATATATATATAAAATAATGAATATATAACTTCTATATTATAGATATACTTATTTGAAGAAAGAAATTCCTGATGTGTGAAAAAGATTTACGAAATTGCAACAACTAAATGTATTATAAATTACATTATTATTACGAAATTAAAAAGAATACAACTGTTATATAACCCCAATTATTTAAAACGGTCCATTTAAATTTGGTTAAATAGTGCATTTACGCAGATTACGTCAAACTTTTATTTTATTATATATA
>NW_012130070.1:6947874-6955630 GCF_000143395.1 Atta cephalotes | reverse complement strand
GTGTGTGTGTGTGTGTGTGTGTGTGTGTGTGTGTGTGTGTGTGTGTGTGTGTGTGTGTGTGTGTGTGTGTGTGTGTGTGTGTGTGTGTGTGAAATCAATGAAAAGCGCCGATAAAACTTTTCGATTGTCTTAAAGCTAAATAAATTAAAATAAATTGAAAAACTGAGTCGCTTCACGATTCGAAAATTGCGGACGATGCAGCGACGTTGCGAATAACGAAGGTAATAATTTATATTGCACCGCAATATAATCGTTTGCTTTTAGCAATGAGAAAGTTTCCAATAATTGACAGAGATGACAATTACGCGCGTTTTGTGAAGATAGAAAATCATAGACACAGCGTTATTTGTACAGTGATTGTGTAATATTCGTCGTTAGCGATTATTAATTATTGAAATTGTAAACTTAATTATTAAATGAATATAGATTATTTTATTTCGACCGCCATACTTTTATTTAATAAATATAGATTATTTTATTTCAACCATACTTTTATTTAATAAATAATTCTACAATTATGATTTTTAAATAAAAGTATATTATTAAAATTTAAATCACATAAATATATATTCTGTAACTCAGAATTAGATAAAATTAAAATATGGTTACAAATATATCTGTAGAAAAATTTAGGAAAAAACGTAGTTTTTCTATAAAATAAAATTTATTTTTTCTATGAAGAATATTTGTTTTAATTTTTTTTCTGTCATAAAATCTTTGATCAGCACGTCCGCCTTTCATTAAGCTTTTACCGCAAACTAATGAATGTGTACATAACTCTCAGTATTTCCGCTTTAAACCACTAATGGCTGCTGCGCATTTTAATGCACTATTTTAATAAATTCATTGTGTCTGACTTAATCACTGTAAATATTATATTAAAAAAAAATTGCGACACTACTTTTTTAAATTTATCTTTCATGAAAATCTAATATAATAATATAATAATAAAATATATAATAATATAATAATAAAATAATATAATAATAAAATCTAATATAATAATAAAATATAATTAGCATTTCAATGATTTTGTTAATATACTTTATAAATATACTTTATAAATAAATCTTTAAAAATTAATTAGATATTTTTACGCGACAAATTATTTGCTTTAGAATAATCTAGTACTTTAGAATAAACACCACAAATTTAATACCCAGGCTTATTAATGCAAACAGTTTTACGTAAATTAAATAGTAGCATATACAGAACACGTTGCAAATTAGAATCAAATTTTCTAGAATGTACGCGCGATGGCTGTGATAGCGTGTAATCGAATAATTGATGGGTTGATCGTATCACAGACAGTAATTCCGACAGTCTGCTAAAATTTTCTCTTGATCGTCTGTCCTGTTACACGTCAATTAAATACGAATGATTACATTGAATATAAAATTAATCCAAACATTTATCCCATTTGGTTTAAATAGCTTTTCTTTCAATGCATCTGACGCAAATTACGAGTGATAATACAAATTAATATCTCTAATGCGCACGCAAATCAATGTGCGTATCTAATATACCTAAAAATAACATTTCTTCATTTTCGCGTGCGTTTTCTCTTCGTATTTTTTATGCTTTCCAGAAACTTCATTATTCAAAATCCATGCTTTATCTAGTGATGTAATTTTCATTCGTTTTCATAAACCGGAGACGCGGGTATCGAATCTGCTGCAAATTTACGCAACGCGAGCGCAATAGCGCATAAGAACATTGATGCCGCCTCTCACCTGCACGTTGAAATACTGACTTCTATAATGGAATAAATAAGTAAGCGGAAGTACCCGTGTCTTCATGGCATTTTAATTTCCCTCTCAAGATATTTCATTTCGCTGCGTATCTTCTCTTCTTCTCTCCTTCTTATCGTGCAAATTTCTCTTATAATTCACAATTATTTTTCCTATTTATTTGTGTATATTTGTGTATATCGCGTTTAAATTTCACATGACAATTATTATTGAAGACGCAATTGAACGCATGCATGAATCCTATTTGTTACGTTTATTGCAAACATTCTATAAAAATCCAAAAATATTCATGTGAAATGGAACAATGTTATTTCGAATCAACATTTAAATCATCTTTACGTAACGTTCTTTATCTCATTACTTCGCAAACAATATAATTGCATATTCTAGACATTGGAAATTTATTATTTTTTTATTAAGGAAAATAGTTTTCTGTCCTTTTCTCGCACAATTAATAATACGGAAGAAACAAAATCATATTTCTAATAAAATAATGCATAGATTTTTTGTACAATAATAGTTTTTGCAGTATAATATTCTCGAGAAGAATAATTATTTAATTATATATATATATATATGTACTATCTGATTTAAAATTTGAAACATATTTCTAATTCTATATATATTCTGTTATAAATTTTATTAATTTTTTAACTTTTTATAATTTTTTAAAAATATTATAATTTAAGTATAAAAAATGTATATTTTTGGCGAAAAAATATTTGTGGTTATTTTTTAACGTTAAATTCTGATTATTAGACTTTATGTAATTGTCGTGTACGTTATTCTGACAAACAATATTTTATAAATTTTATAATAAAATTTTATAACAAAATAGAACTAGCAATTAATGCCATTTGTGTGTATGTGCGTGTGTATGTACGTGCATCCGTGCGCGCCATTTTTATTAAAATAATACTTTTCAAGAGTTATATAGAAATGTAATACTTTTTCTGTAATACTTTTCCTGTAATACTTTTTCTGTGACCTTATTTTTAAATGAACCACCCTTTATCGCTGAATCGCTCCGCAAGAATAATTCAAATCTTTTTAAGCGCTGGTTGGAAGATGTCGGAACATGGTTAAAAGGGTCATAAAAAGAAAGAGGAAAAGCAATTTATTCAAATTTCATCTGACTCTTTTGTGATGATTTGCTAATGTCAATAAGTCCTGCAATGCCATAATTTTGTATAGCATGGAAAAGAGCATGCTTTTATCGTATATTCTTACCCAATATTATCTCACGTTATCATACAGGAACTATAAATATTAGGTGGTAATAACTGCCTATAGACGTATCTCGAGTGAGTGTTGCATAACGAATATTGGGAAAGTGTTTTTGCAAATCACTAAAGCAGACATTGAATTCTATTTTCCGACACGGCTATATGCTCGCTCTCCATCCATTTTCCACTCTACAAACGCTCTTATCCTCCCTCGAGATGTCATCCATTCCTCCCTTTTATACGCAACATTCTCGTTTTCGAGAATGGCTGCAACGTTTCTGTCTAGCGCTCCAACCATTTCCGTGTTTTTGCTAGACGGTAAACGGCTATCACAGTAAGTGCAGAGAATGCGTCTTTTCTATTAGTTTCAATATTGTCGCGGAGAAATATTTTTGGTAGTCATTTTTTTGAACAAAACAATAACAAAATAGATCGTTATATTATATATATTCTTTTGTATTTTGAAAATGAAATAATTTTGTGACACCTATTTGTATCTCTTTCATCAACGTAAAATTTTTTTAATTACAACGCAATATATTTTACAAAATTGAATTTTGTTTTTTTTAAGTTTTTTTTAGTTAAAATATAATTTAAATATACATTTTATTTGAAATTAAAATAATTTGTCAAATTCATAATATTGCAATTTTTCTGTAAAAGAAAATTGTTTTAATTTTTATAAAAAATATCACTTTATATGTATGATTAATATTTACATATGTATATTATATTACTCGTATAAACAGGATAAAGAGAAGTCTTATGTTAGTAAAAAATATCTTGATACTTCAATTTTAAACTGTAGATAGCTTTACGTACTTTGACTTTGCTTCAAAATGGCATAAATGTTTTATTAGCCTTTCTTTATTCCTAGAATGTGCTATGAGAGGATGTGCAGCCAATTGGCTAACGACAATCTGATTTTTGCGACAAGAGTATATACGTAGAAACAAATTTCACGTTTCCATACTGCCTTGCTCCTTACAACGCATTTCCATTAACGATAATCGCCGCTTTCGCTAATTACATGCTCTTGCATGTTAATATCCAACTAACGATCGCCGATTTGTCGCGCTGTCCAATACACATACGCATCTCAATAACGCTCGATTTACTTTGTTGCGAGTAATATCGCACTTGAGTACTGGAGTTCTAATAGAGATAAGTTCACGCATTGTCTTATACAGAGTACGAGAAGTCGAGCTGCTTGTCTAACTTACTGACTCCTATTCTAGATTGTCCCTTGACGACCGCAGGAGTGACCAAGAACCACACTGATCTCTCTCGTACAAATTGCTTTGTCGTGGCCGATGAACCTCCGGGTTCTTCGTCGATCGTTCATGAGTCACGCAAACCAAGTTTCGCTCATATCAGACCGCAAAACTCTCAAACTTCTCTTTGTGACCGATGGAATTCGCTCAGTCTTAGGCTTATCGGTCAATTTGCAAAGCAGTCGGAGTCTGTGTTTACGGGATCCTAGCTGGACTAATTGTCCTCTCGTGACTGAATTAACGATTATATAGACGAGACGGATCTCCCTGCTATCTGTGGTTTAGGGCAATGTGTATTGGCACGAATAGAGGACTCGAGCCAATCTCGATGAATGATTATGCGGTTATCCAATTTCTCATAAATGTTTAACAAATGCGTTTTTTCTTTAATCTAATCATGTAGTCAAATAAAATAAGTCTAATATTGCTATATTTCTATCTTTTAATTAAATTGCTATATTTTCTGTTTTAATTAAAGCTGCATGGAAAAAAGTTTTGTCGCTTATTGCTTTTATATAATTATTGTGTATCTATTAAAATGTTACATTGTTTTTAAACTAAAGTAATAAATTCATTAATGTATTTTTAATGACATTTTATTGCAAGTATTAACAAATAACTTTTTTTTTATTACGAGGTAATAAAAAGGACTTCAAAAATAATTATTAATATTAATGTGGCTAACAAGTATCTATAGCGAAATGTAAAAACATATATTAATGGTTATAGAAGCTTCCATTTGTTTCATTGAAGATTATTATCTATTTATTTTCAAATTCTGTGAAATTTTTAACTATTGAAAAACATGTATTTCTTCAGAAATTTATTCAGAATTCAATCAATGTCACATATTTATTCTGAAATTTATTCTGTGAAATAAGCAGTCTCTTCATAAATCTGATCGATATTTCAAAAGATAAAATAATTCCAATAATGATGTGTGTCATATCTTTTTATCTGTGCAATGTGCAAGAAAAATGGAGTGAAAAAAATGCATATAAAAGGAAACAAATTCCTTCCTTCTTGATCATCAATTCTCCTATTCTATTGCTATTATTTTGCATACTCCTATAAACATCCCTATCCATCAATCGTCGCGGCACGGCACGTAATATCCACGAGTGCATACATGTTCCTCATACATACGTACATATACTTACATCCTATAATAGACTGAGCGGTGAAGTTACAGCTTTTCGATCAGATTTTGAAGTGCACTATATATAAAGTTACCGGCGAACAGTAATTCTCAAGCAATCATTCGCGACGAATTTTCTTGCGATGTTCTTCAAAAAAGAAATGCAGGATAAACACAATAAAGTGTATTCCATTTACTGTTAATATAAGTAAACATTATGACATTTTCTTAAATTGCTCTTTTTTAACTTTTCTTTCTTTCAAAACCATTAAGCTTTTTTATTCTATTTTGTTTATCGATAAGAATAATTAAAATTTTATTAATTAGAAGAATTATAATTTTTTAAACTACGATATTGTGTTTAATATAATTGTTAATAGATAACATGAATCACTATTGGCCGTAGTTCCTTTATTCCACAGCCAATTACAATATTTCATTTAATAAATTATGACTATATTATATGTGCATTGTTTAGAACGTCAATGATTAACGACCATGGATGATGCCTTCATATTGTACGCTGTTAATTATAAATCATAGAACATACAAATAAAACGTAAATATCATATATATGAATAATAAAATTAATAGATGTTTGATTGGTTATTACTAATAATATTACATAGCAAACTTTACAACATCGTTCAATGATGCAATAATATTTTCTTCAATATTATTATTCTACAGTAAAATGCCAATCAATAAATAGAACAAATTTAGACGTGCCCACAAATATTGACAGATACAACATTTATTATATCTATATTTTTAAAATTTATAAAGATTTATTTATTTTTGTATATTTTTTATCTGTATATTTAGAAGAGTTTATCTTTTCTTGAATTGTCATCAAATTATTATTGAAAAGTTGCTTTTTCAGTAATAAACTTTTTTATAAATAATTATGATTATGAAAACATTAAATATATTTATACATATATAAAAAATAAATCATCGATATATATGTATTGGGAGTACAAATAAGTCCGCTGTTTTTTATCAAAAATTAAGCATTTATTGTGAAAGAACGGTACATAATGTTTTATTCAAAGTAATGGCCATCGCTAGCCACTACTTTTTTCCATCTTTCTGGTAGCATGTGGATACCGCATCGGAAGAATGCTTCATCTTTTGAGACTATTCAATCATCGATACAATTTTTGGTATCTTCATATGATGTGAAGTGCTGCTCAATCAGGTCATCGATCGGAACAAGTGGTAGTCGGAAGGAGCAATGTCTGGAGAATACGGTGGGTGGGGTAGAACTTCTCATTTGAATGTTTCTAAGTAGGTTTTGACCGGCGCTGCAACATGTGGTCGAGCATTATCATGCAGGAGAATAATTTTGTCATGCCTGGAATAATAGTGGGCGCTTTTTCCTTGAGTGCTCGGCTCAATCTCATCAATTGTGTTCGGTAGAGACTGTGTACCCCAGTAATGGTACCCCAGTAATGGTCTCGTTCGGTTTGAGCAACTCATAATACACGACACCAAGCTGATCCCACCAAATACACAACATGAGTTTTTTTCCATGAATATTCGGCTTGACTGTCGATGTTGAAGCATGGCCAGGTGATCCCCATGATTTTCTCTTATCGTAGTGGATCCATTTTTCACCACCAGTGACTATACGATGCAAAAAACCCTTTCGTTTATGCCTGGCAAGCAGCATTTCACATGTGAAATGTGAAAAATCGGCGTTCAACGTTTCTCGGCTTCAGTTCATATGGAATCCAATTCCTTTGCTTTTGAATCATTCCCAATGATTTCAAACGATATGAGATTGTTTGTTGAGTTACTCCTAATGTAAGTGCAAGTTCTTTTTGCGTTTGGCACGAATCTTCATCCAATAATGCTTCCAATTCCGCGTCTTCGTACACTTTCGGCCTTCCGCTACGTTCTTTGTTTTCGACGTCAAATTCACCATTCTTAAACTTTTGAAACCACTCACGACAACTTCTCTCACTTAAGGCAGCATCATCATATGCCTCTATAAGCAATCTATGAGCCTTAGCTGCAGATTTTTTCAAATTAAAGAAGTAAATCAAAAGTTCCTGCAAATGACGCTTATTCGGCTCAAAACTCGACATTTTCGTACAAAAAAAAATACATGATGCTGATATAAAATCGCTAATATTTCAAAGTTATGGTGTTGTCAGGATGTCCAATCTTACGATATGTCGTTTTACATCAAACAATTTTAACTATAGTTTATTAATGACGCCGTCTTTTGCAAACGGCGGAAACTTATTTGTAATATATATTTTGTGTGCGTGTGTGTGTGTGTGTGTGTGTGTGTGTGTGTGTGTGTGTGTGCGTACTTCCGGACAACCCATATATATATATGATATATATTGATGTATA
>NW_012130070.1:6941749-6947854 GCF_000143395.1 Atta cephalotes | reverse complement strand
TGTGTGTGTGTGTGTGTGTGTGTGTGTGTGTCGACGTACGTACTACAACTATATATATATATATATATTATTATATATATATATATATATATATATATATATATATATATATATATATATATATATATATATATATATATATATATATATATATATATATATCGATATATATATATATTGATAATTTAATTGTTTTTATGCTCTTTTTATTCAGATTTTAATTGTTCGACTTTTATTTGTATTTTTTAAAAAAAGTAACTGAATAGCTGGAAAATATTGACTTATTAGTATTATTGAAATGTTAAATGATAATTAATATTGATAAGGTGCAAAGTTTATGAAACACGCATTTTTATCATGCGTACGAGATATGTCATTTGAATTGGTCACTACGGAATAAAATCGTTGACCTAACGAGCGAATCTGCGTATATTTATACAGGATTCAATGTACAGGATCGAATTTATTTTACAGAATTTTTTCATGCCTGGAGATATTTTGGGGTCGTCTAGATGAATTTTTATCTGAATCGGATGTGTCGATGAAGCGTATAGTACTACAGTTTCAATCTTTGTTAGAACAAAGTAAATTAAATGGCGACGTAGTAAATCTGTCCGGAAAACAAATATGTACACTCTCCTAGATATGTTCACGTTTTTATGAATTTACTTTTTTTTATTCTCAAACTATCATGTCTCCGATTAATATAGAATCACTGATTTATCAATATTTTTCGTACGAAAGAATATGAAAAGATAAATAGAAAAAAAAGTAAAACATAACAGAAAAGAGAAAAATAAAAATAGCAAAATATTGCCAAAAATAAAATGATCTCAACTGAAAATAAGAGAACAGTGATTTCTACAAATAGAAGTGGCAAACAAAAAACTATCTATACATTTTATGAGCTCCGTAACGATACAAAATTTTATTTGCTCATACAGCAAACATTCCTTCAACAATCAACGATTCCTTGCTTTCTGTCTCTTTTTGGCGATAGCTGAATTTCTACTTGTCATTCCAATATTTACGTGGAATTACGGATTTCTCCTCAAAACGAAATACAATTCATTGCAACCGGAAATTCTTGGCAACCGTACAAATTGGCAGGCGGAAGATTTCTTTAATCTTCAGATACTCCAGGCGCGCAGACAGAAATTGATTAGAAAACGCGCTGCAAGTCCTAAAACTTTCTCTCTGAAACAAAAAAATGCACATTTACGCACAAAGTTTTATTACAAAAATATTACATTTTTAATATATAAGTATTATAGTTGCATCATATGTAAGAAAAACGTCATTTCTAAAAAAAATTATTTTTTATATGGGCGTTGACAATGTCCAATTTCAAATATAAAACGTAATGTAGTAACAAATAAATACAAGATATAAATTTGGTAATACACAAATAGAAATATCTACGCTATATGACCAATATACAATATTAATCAAGTTTCAGATATCACGAAAAACAAATTTATTTTTATTAAAATTAATCACATTAAAATTGTATATAATATACAATAATTATCTATCAAATTTTCTTATTATGGGTGTTCCAAAATTTACTATAAATACTGAAAATCTATAGTTTACATCACGTGCACTATAGATTTTCAGTATTGACAGTAAATTTTGGAACACAGCCTATATTATTTATTTTCCATAATAACTTTACTTCATCTTTTATAAAAACGTTAAATATAATCTGAGATATTTGATAATTTTCTCCATACTGTTATATAATATATTTTTACAGATTTTTGAGTAAAGAAATTTATAAAACATTTGATGATAATTTTATTTTAGTGTTAGAGAAATTTTATGATAAGAGAGGCATTTATTTTTTAAATTTATAGCGACTAACAAATTTTATAATATTGTTAAAGTAAAGACTTTATTCACAAATCAAATCGTATCTCCAATATTATTTCCCGCGAGTCGCAACTAGTTATTACCTGATTAATTAATGACTCCTCTATATTCATGGGGATGACGTTTCGTTATGCGAGTACGCTTTGTTGCGCCGCGGCGTCCGACGCCGTTATTGCCGTGCTAATTCATCTGATCGGCCGTTTATTAGCATTACACTCCGAGAATGTAATTCCGTGTACGCGCCGTCCATTAGTGACCGCGTAAACCTATTCAGACATCGAGACAACATTACATTCGAACCACACCTCGCGCGACTATTATAAGCTATGTCATGTAAAGAACTTAACAGCAATCTCGTGCCTGCAGAAGCGAAATTAACTTTAGAAAAAGAAATAATTTTGTTTATATAAACTGATCGAAGAGAAAAAATAGAAATATTTTCATTTATATTCCTTTATACAATTTTATATCTTCAAATTTTTTAATGTTTTATTTTTAAATACATGTGATAGCAGTAATAGACAAAGGGATTTCTTAAATAATATAAAATAAAGAGGATAAGTATACAATACTTAGAAAAAATACACGACAATATATAAATCAATGAGTAATCAATACCTATCTCACTTTTTTGAAATTAATTGCACGTCAGTAGCGAGTAAACTGGCAACGGACTTCGAAATTTTCTTCGCCTTCTGGATTTATGTTCGGCCAATCACCATGCACTTCATACTATCAGTCCATCAAGAAAAAGACACCGTGAAGAAATAAGCTCGACAATCCGACCCTCTCCTTTTCTCGCTGTTCACCCATCCGAAGGGAAAACGAGAGTCATTAATCGCGTCGCGGAAAAAGGCTAGAAAGGACTTCCGCGACTGGCTTTTACCTCTCGCCAAAGACAAAGAAGGAGAAAAGGAAGCGAAAGGGAATGGAGGATGAAGGAGACAGGAAGATCCTGAAAAATGTCAAAAAAGGAAGCGGCAGCTAGGAAAATGCTGCGGCGTGTTGTCAGGGTGGCTGGGGTCACCACAGACAAATAGACCGTGTCAGTTTTAAAGCGTCCTTCCGGTGTGCAAAGGCATGCGCTAGTATTTCTGGAACGTGCGTTCTCTCAGAGGATATTTTCCTTATCTAAGGATAACCTCTTGGTGACCAATAGCGCGTTTCGACAATCATGACTCGGTATTTGAAAACATTTGATGATCACAAAATACTCAGCGCATTTCAGACGTTTAACAAGAATTATATTTAATGAAATTGTATGTAAAGATTATAAAATAAAGAATAATTATAAAACAATAAAAAATATGGCAAATCCTATTTATAATTATAAATTAAAATTATAACTTAAACGTAGACTGATTAAAAGAAATTTTAATTTCTTTAACGTAAATTAATATTTGCAAGATCTCATATATTGATCATATCATCAGTATATCATTGTAATTGTTCTGAAAAATTAAATAAACGAGATAAAATTTTATACGTTACAAATAAATTACCGAGTTCTCCAAATTCAAGTCAAGTTGTAATTATAATTAAATTAGAAACATTGCTTAAAAATTTTTATATAAATAAAGCCGACTAATTGTAACGTATTTTTATAAGAATACTGCTGAAAACGTTGAAATAAAAATTTGCCTGTGAGATAAATAAAAATATAATTCTCAGAAAGAAACATAAAACGGTAGTTATTGAAAAGGAAAATCGTTCGTCCCTCTTCAGAGATTTCCTGACATTTTTCCCTTTCGCACCTCACACGAATGTTCCATAGAGTTTTGAATTTATCGGTCTCCTATATTCTCGTGCTTTTTCTAGTTTTCTCCCAAGATTTTACGCCTAACTCCTGGGATCTGAAACATGTTAATGGAGTTTCGTGTCTCTCCATGGTGGACGATCGAATAGAAGAGGTCGAGCTTCTTTGCTGAATGAAATTGCAGAAACTCGCAGCATTTTCGTTACGAGCGAAGTTCCGTGTACACGTTAAAGATATACAACAAAGAATGATAAAAAATAAGCACTCCTTGGCAGAGTTCACAACGCGATCCCCTAGGATTCTAACTCGGTAGTTCTACCAATGTTACGTGACCTAAATCTCAATTTAATTCGTCGTACACTCCATTTCAAATTTTCTTCACCACAAAATTGCTCCGCATTTCTGTCTAAAAATTCTCTTAATTAACATAATCAAGATCAAGAGCTATATTTTTCTTTATTTTTCTTCTAGAATTAAATTGGAGGCTAGCCAAAGTTATTTTGGTGTAAAAATAAAACAGCTCAACTTGAACATTTTGTTGTTACCACATACAAAGACTACGCATAATATTTATTTTATTTTAAAATAAAAGAATAAAATAAATTTCTTAAGTGTTCTGCGGAAACTTAATTCGAGAAAACGCCACATCACCACCATCATTCTTGATTGTTTCTTGATTATTAGAAGAGAACTGCAAATTTATTGCCGCGCGACACGTGATTGCCCTGCGAATTCCTCTTGAGAATTCCTTTCCTAGAACCCCATATCTTAAACAAATGGCCGCGAAACAGATGCTCGTGAATTTTCTTGATTATCCGTCCTGAAACCATCGTTCTGATGACGGATCACCGATCCGCAATGATCTGCAGGATGTAGCAAGAAGAATAGAGCTCATGGAACGCGTTATACGAACTACGAACAATAGGGCCTTGTATAACGGCTGTTTGCGATGAGACTATGTCCATTTAGCGTTACGGAATTTTAATGACAATTTAGCTTGTTTTATATCGAACGAGGAAAGTGCCTGTTGCTGCTCTGATGTTATTGTACCGCGTTGTAATATTTGCGTTTATTCAAGATAAAAATACCTACAACAGTTCCTAGTTGGTTATCAAATACTTAAAACAGTTCTCAGTTGATTATCGTTAAGCGTTAGCGAATTTCTAATAATAATACTAACGCAATATGGTATGTCATATAAATAACACAGAAATAATTCACTGAGATAAACTGTATTTATTGATTTGATATACATTTAAAAATACCACAGATGCAAATTCAAAAATATTTCCATGCAATTTAGACATTAAATTGAATTACATCATACTTTTGTGACATAATTACGACACTAAATAATATTTGTAAAAGCAGAGATATGTGTATGCGAGGAAGAAAAGTTTTGCTGAAATAACTATTTGAATAAAAATTTAGTTGGATGTCGTCCAGAGACCTGCATGTACGCGTGCACGCACAAAATGCAAAAGAACTAGTCTAGGTCTTTCTCGCGATTTTTTCCGTAGTCTCATCTGCATTCGAATGTCGCAATTTGAATATTTAAGTTGTATCGTCGAGACTGGTTTTTTCGTATTTTTGATGATGTAATTTATTTCGCTATTTTATTCTTACAGATTCATAAATTAATACGCGGGGCAAATATTCTGTGTTCGTCATTCATTTCCTTAGCCACGAAGTTCTAGCTATTATGGAAGTTAGAACGTAAGGGAAAAATGAGATTTCATCTTGAGAATTTGTGACTAACTTGTTGTCAATCTGTAGGACTACACGATCGAAGACATTGTTAAGAATTGTTATATCGTAGTTCTGGAATTTAGCTAAGATTGATAAATTAATAGATGTCGAAAGACTGATAGTCCTGAGAAGAAACATCAATGAACTTATAAATTACCTCTTGGTTTCTTGAAACTCACTTGGATAATTAATTATGGCTTATAATTAATAAAAAAAAAGATACTAATTAACGTGACTTGATTGTATTACCTAAAATTGGAACAACTATACTAAAAAGATTTCGGATTCGACAATGAATTTAATTCAGTAATTATTGATTTATTTTTTAAAAATTGCAATTACAAATTGCAATTTAAGTTAAATGTAAAACAACTTTCTCACATTGTTAAACTGTACGTATTTTGATGATTCCGGAGGCTTACAAAATGCATTTAATAAAATTAACGAACATTGACACTTTTGTTGTAATTAAAAGTTTAACTGCTGAAATTTAATTTTAAGATGCTTGGTCTCTAATAAAGCAGTTTCATAAAGAATAATAATACACGAAATATATATAAATATATATTTTTTATATATATAAATATATATTTAAAAAATTATTATTATTATTTTATATATATATATATATATATATATATATATATATATATATATATATATATATATATATATATACTATATATATAATATATAATATATATATATATATATATATATAATAA
>NW_012130070.1:6932191-6940906 GCF_000143395.1 Atta cephalotes | reverse complement strand
ATATGTCCAGGCACACAGGAGGCAATGGTAAAGGGTTATCGCGGAAGCAACGCAAGCGTAAATTACAATGACCGTCGCAATTCGGCATAAGCCCGAACGAGCCTTCGTAATAAAACACGCGCGAAAGGAGCTGTTTTACATTTGTGTTTTAATTAAAAGTGCACCATGCTTTTTGTCGATTCACGCACACGCACAAACGAAGTTACATGACTTTACGCGAGACCGTTCATTCGATCGATCGTTATACTCTGCATTACTTTATTTGATAATTAAACAATTCGGGGCCTTCTATTTATTTATTGAATATTCATGTGCCGTGTGCTGTCAAAAATTTCAAAATATATGTAAATTCTCACGTCATTTTTAACATCGAATTATGGATTTGTGAAGTTAGTACATTTTATTGATATAAAAAAGTAATGACAGTTTCAATAGCATATTGAAGTTTTCATAGTTTTACTGCAGTTCCTTATACAAAAAGTGTCCCATTTTTTATAAGAAAATATCAAAATTTAAAAAAGTAGCAGCCGGGACTCTGTATAAATATGATTTTAGGGCATAGAACTCTGCTAGAAATACCGAGAAATATCGTTGGAATTGCAATAAATTTTCAAAACGACACTTTTTCTTCAAGTGTCCTGCTGTCTTCTGTAGGTTTATTAAAATTAGTAATTGTTGAAATTTTTTGTTTTTAAATTCTCTTTATTGGCACAATAATACTCAAATAATACTAATGGGATGTGTAGCTGAAAGTGAAAATATTTATCTTTTTTTTATACTTTAGAGGAGAAGAGTCGTCTTAAATTCTTGAAATTAGTACATCATATATTAAGTATTTATTATGATTTTTTATTATGGAAAAAAAATGCTTTCAAAGATAAAAGAGTTTCTTTTACTTTGAAAGGTATTTTTAAACTATAAAAAGTGCAGTCAGAATTGTCATTATTTTTTTTTACATGATGAATATCGTGTTAATTTTATAGATTCTTGAATTACTCAATTGATTGCTGCACCGATGATGAATTTAATTTTATTTATTTTTATGGTTTAAGGTTTAATCTCACATATTACATAATTGAAATATTATTAATATGCATTCCTGTAGTAAAGAAATTTTAATAATAAATTTTAATAATAAATTGATCTTTATTTAATAAAAATTGGATAGAAACCTTTATTACAATTTTATAGTATTTATTACATAATAGAATATACAAAAAAATGTATTTTTATTATTAAATATATAAAGTTAAACTTAAAGTTAAATTTTGTATATATTAAATTATTTTCTAAATAAAATTTGCTAAATATTAAGACAAAGAAGACAACATTTTAAAAATAATAATAATATCTATTTAGCGAGCTTCTCTCTAGAACAAAATTTCCGACGTTATTGTCTGTAAAGAATTTTAGCACACACAATGTTAAAAAATGGGAAAATATTTATTTTAGGAATATCATATTTACAAATCTCATGTTATGTTTGTTGCGCAAGTATAATTTAAAATAAAATAAAATATAAATATTTCGTTGTATCTGCAATAAGGTACGTATTATTTAACATTTTATAATATATCTGACATAAAATGCTATTAAATCTTGATTGAGAAAGAGAGAGAAAGAATTGACAGATAGTTGTTATCTAAAATAATACTTGTCAAATTTTTTTGATAAGAAAGTTATACGAAAATCCACGAGTGTTCATATTCTTGTAGGTAATTGTATTGCATGCATTGGCATTCTTGAAATTCGTTTTTACATGCGGAATTAATTAAAATGTGCAAAGTAAAAGTGATGTCCGTACCTCTTTCTTCTCCATATGAACCGACTTGCCACTGCTTCGCATTCGCGCTATCAAAGCACTTTGTGGTCGGCCACAGTGCCACAATTGTGTTCGTGCCGCCCGCAAACACGCGTTTCACATATCTATACGACTTCGTAAGGTTTTTGTTGGTTCGTCAAGAATAATTAATGAAAATTTATCAGCTCTCTTTCCTTACACAACCTCGTTCACCGGATCGCATTTCCCTTGCTAACGCGATTGACGATAAAGCTTTTTATGTTTGTCGTAAATCTTTTACCACAAATGCCTTTGCGAAATACATTAGCGCATGTTGTGAGAGATAGTTTAATAGGCTAATTCTTAGTTTTTACGATAAATTTTTTGCAAGCATGCGAGCTCATGTTTTTAATGCAAATTATAATATTGAAAAAGATAACATTTTTTGCAAACTAATTTTCCACAAATAATTAAATAGAAAGGAGAATATTATTATTAATATTATTATGTATTACAATAACATTTACTTGCTCCCTAAATTTAAATACATTTTTTAAGATTTTAATTTGAATTTTAATAATGTATAATTAAGTTTTATGATAAAAATATTTAACGTTGAATATTAAAATATTTAAATGTATAATAGCTTTATTCTAAAGTTTCCTCAATAATCTGCAAAATCGATTCCAAATTATAGGAAATTTTGTGAAAAGTTAGGGAGATTCCAAAATATATATACATTATATTATATTATCGTGATTAACTTATCATAACTTATTATTATAGTACACAATTATCATCTTTGATTGAATTAAAGTATGAAGAGTTATAATATGCACTTGTTTCTTTTTAAATCTATAAAGAATTTATCAGTATTTATTATCTTAACTCCATTTTTTGTAAAGATCGAATGATGCATTTCTCTTATGCATGAAGTTATTAAATATTCACGTAAGATATTATTATATAGATCAAAATAATTCATTTCCATTCAGCGTTATTAAAAGAAATGGTGCATAAAATCGACTAATACGCTTGCAGCCGGAAGTGGCGCGATAATTCATTATCGATTAATCATTGAAACACCGACGAATGTAGCATTATATCCGTACTGCCATTAATATCGATATCAGCTTTCACGATTAACGCCGATTCGCGATGGATTAAACTCGATTCACATCCGCGCGGAATCGATATTTCATGGGACAGTAATTTACTCTATAAGAGCACATCATAGAAAAAACTTAGAAAAAATTATTTGTTTTTTCTGAATTTCTTCTTTTTAACATTATGGCAGAAAAAAATGTCCTCATATGATTTACTGAAAATAGAAGTCTAATGTCCATAATTAGGATCGTTATAATTTTGATAAATTAAATTTTTTATAGATATACATAACACACATTTTGTATCAATAATTATCAATTATATCGATCATTATAAGAAAAAAAACATAAAAATTTACATCTGCAGTATTGAAATTTATTTCCACGAGATTGATTTCAAAGAAGCTTCCATTTGTGTATGCCGTGCATCAATTTCACTCAAACGACAGAAATCGAATGCACCCTGCGCAACTTTAAGGTTCCGCAAGCTGCCAAATATCAGGCAGCGTTTTCCTCGGCGACACGAGTCGCCAGAAGAAACCCTCTCTCTCGGAGGGTTGGGCGACGCGGTGGTGTGTTCGCTTGGGTGTTTCGAGGCCGCGTAGTAGGGAGCTTGCGCCTAGCCAGGCCGACTGGCTCGAGCTTGCGAGCTTTCTAGCAGCAGCCAGTCGCCGGCTGCCGGGCCACGACCTCGCATCAACCCGGTTTGCTCGTTCGGTTGGTTCGATACTGCGCGAAAGAGCTTTCACAGCCACGTTTCTGATAATCTCTTGAGTACGCATCTGAGCTTTTAATAGACTACATCTTCTGCTGCAATCTTCTTCTATCCATGAAAATGTTACCATCCATGAAAAGGGATAAACTCCGCGAAAAGATTCCAAAAAGACTGTGTTAAAATTCTTAATCGTCCGCAATCTTCCTTGTACAGAATGTCCAATTATTGTAAACTTTTACTGTCATACTCATTACATTAACCGTGAAATTGTTTGATTGCTCTATTTGACTTTCTCAAATATTATTTGCAACAATTATATTATGCGAGGTGCCAAGTGAAAATTTTTGTGGTGCGCGGACTTGGTCGGAAAACAGATACAAGTTTTAAGCGCGGAATTTGGACGTGTAAGAATTTGTGTCAGAGATTGTGGTATCGAGGATTGAAGGTCGAGGTCGAAGGTGTGAGAATTACATCGTGTGAAGCAAGTGACGCCCATCAGTTGTTTTTCTGAAGAACAGCGGAGTATGGCGGATGGGTGACAGACGCGGATCCACTGTAGACTGAAGGTGTTTTTCAGCGTCGGTGGGACCATGTGAGGCTTCGACCATGAGGGTGAGCATATAATTATGAAGCTTTTTTTATAAACTTTAATAATTAGAGAGTTTCCGTTTTTCGAGCTCCTTTTTCATTGTAATATTTTTATATGACTTAGATAAGCTAAGACAAATACGATTTAAGAAGTCCGATTCTACAAAAAGCATTGTTATCTAAATCGAATATTAAAAATCGTGATGCGAATCAGTCAGTTACGTAAAAAATTACTGTGAATTGTATTATAATTAGAATGATTTGTGTTGGAATTTAAATTTCAAATTTACTTTCGCCAAATGTTTCCAAACTTCCATAAAACTATCATCAAAATTATGTAAACTTACTTTATTAAATTATAATAATGATAACATTACAAATTATAACATATAAGAAGTTTTGTTTATGTTGAAAACATAAAATTTTTTAATATATTTAAACCGGACAATATTCAACATAAATCTACTTTAACTATTTATTTGTAAAAAATATTTAAACTATCACTTATAAATACTTTTACTTATCAACTTTAATTTTTTAGTAAAATTTTTTTGTAAAAAATATTTTACAATAGTGATTTTTGTTAGTATTATTTAAAATGACATATAAACATTTTTTTTATAAAATGATTAATAAATGTGATTTTTTCCAAAATACATTACATGATCATTTTTATTTTAACTATCGTGTTTATGTAACAGTTATTGAATAATTGGGTTATTTAAATTATTTTTAATTTAATATTCATAAATATTTTTTCTAACAAAAAATATATAAACAGTACATTTAATATATTATATAATACATTAAATATATTATACATAAAATATATAAACAGTACATTTAATATATTATACATTAAATATATAAATTATACAAATATAAATTATTATAATTATTTGGTTTTTAATATATTGAGAAAAGAACAAATAAACTAAATGCGCGTTAATTGATTTTTATTTTATTTAAATAGAATTGTGAAATGAATTAATATAATTATATGCTCTATTAATTTATTAAAAGGAACATGAAAAATTTTTATACAAGAATATACAGAGAGAATTATCGGAAGTTATAATCATGATTTCCATTGAACGAACATATGGGATATCTAATATAGCTTTTTATCTCTTTGAAACAGCACAATTATTTCATGCTAACTAATCTCTGTAATTGATTAACTGAAAGCAATTCAGTAGCAAATTATTTCTCTTGAAATGTATATTAGTATGGGTGCCGACATGGTTGGATATATATTTGTTACATGTTACTCAATTTCAGTTTGCATGTTATAGACCATTTGCGAAGGGAAAAAAATATGCGTAGAAACTGCTTCAAACTTCATTTTATGAAATATATCTTTGTAAAAAATATAATTCGTTAATGAACTTTTATTTGTTTAAAAGATTTTGTAATCATTTGCTTAGAAACTTATATTAAGAATTTAAGTTTTGATCTAAATAATAGTCTGTAACTGTCTTTATGAGATAATTTAACGCCAAATAAAATGCAGTAGAATGCGATAAATATAGTAACGAATGATTCAAGTGACAACAGATTAAAGTCATCTGGGGAATTACAGTGGGTTAGTTCTCCGTTGCCGTCGACCCCGTAACACCAACGCCATAATACCCCTAGGCGAATTTTCATCCATGATAGTTGGAGCGCAGCGTGGCATAACTTCTACAAACTTAGCTGAGTCAAATTGGGAAGTATCCTGGACTGCGGTACTACTTCGAAATGACTTAATCGATGATTTTGTATCATCTTAACTATCTGCTAAAATAATTATCTCTTCTAATTTAAATTATATACACAATAAAATGTTTAACATTACAAATATAAATGTTTATCTTATCTTTTAAGTTCTATAAAACATCCAAATATTTTCTTCGTATTCATCCATGCAGAATAAGAGATATAAAATATGCATTTAATAAGATGTGTAGAAGATTTAAAAAAATTATATTCCATTTAATTTATGTATTATGTAAACTTGGAAATTAAAATTTAAAACCTATTTTTTTGGATGTAACAAAATTTAATTAATATTTATATTATACTATCTGAAAGATGATAACAAATTATTCCTAAATTCAGAGAGATTCCTAACTATGTCGTCTCCGAGATGCTGAACCAGTATTCGAGCCTATTAAAAGATGCATATCATGATAAACTCGGAAACTCGTCGCCATACTAGGCAAGTTCGGTTGCAAACTTGGGTGGTAAATTTTATTTGCACGGCTAACACGTCGGTACTTGCCGAAGATTTTCCCCTTGATAGTTTCGGGCACAGGTTGAAAAAAAAATTGCTCGAGAGACACTCACGACGTACTTCACTTTAAGCTCCAGTTGGCGCGAGAAATTTCGAAAAGTTCGAGACAGGTGTCGACTGAACATCCTCCAAGATAAATTGCACATCTCGTCTGACAAAAAAAAAATCCTGTTTTAAAATTTCAAGCGAATTAAACTTGCAAGTATCTGGTTTTGTGTTATAAACATCATCTTGGCAAAGTAATTTTACTGTAATTACAATTTTATTTTAATTGAAAATATTCAAAATTAAAATTAGAGCAAAGTCTCGTATTTCCAATGATCCGGTGAATACAGAAATGGTATAAAAATGGAAGATGCACTGATAAGAAACCGCCAATTAAGAACATAATCAGCAACTGCTCTCAGACTTCAGTAAATGCTGGAATCTGCGAGCCTTCCTTGTATTTCAAGCTTGATATTTATATTAGCAATGCAAATTGGAGTTGGAGTTGCGGCTACCGCTGCAACAACATTCAACAGAGCACGACTACACAACATTCTGTGAACGTTTACATAAAAGTGAAATTAGTAGATATAAATAGTTTACATGTGTACATCTCTCTTCTTTTTAAATGTAATGAAGTTGCAATTTTATAGAAGTAATTTCGGTGTAGAATTAAATGGAACTCAGGCTTTAAACACACGAGTGAGAATTATGGTTCTTTGACATCAAGTGGAATACAGTTTTCATTTATGTTTTTTCTAAAGTAATTTACTTGTCAACATAAAATATAGAAAATATTTCAAGCCGTTGAAAAACACAAACAATATGCATTTACGGCAAAG
The DNA here is from genome assembly GCF_000143395.1 of Atta cephalotes. Lineage (NCBI taxonomy): Eukaryota > Metazoa > Arthropoda > Insecta > Hymenoptera > Formicidae > Atta > Atta cephalotes. Next base: position 6,933,615 of record NW_012130070.1, on the reverse strand, counting down.
TACGTATATCGTTGTGCAATGCAATGCTATTTGCTTGTGTAGTGGAATTTTAAAAACTTCTCGTTAACCATAAGTGAAATAACATGTTTACCTCTCTAAAATAGTTAGAAAATTTTATAACGATGTTATATTTTTTCGTATTCCGAAAAATTCTAGATTCAGATTTATTTTTCTGCATTTCAAATAATTATTTTAGGCATAAATTTAATACACGTGGATTATAAATAATAAATAATAAATTTTACATCTTTAACATGTTCCATTAGACATGAAAAACATTTATCGAAAAAATTTTTTATCGAAAAAAAATTATTTATCTTTTCATAATCAAAGTTGATTAGATAAAATTTAGATTATACAATTTTAATTTAAAATTATGCCTTTAATTAAATCAACATTTAAATAGTTTAAAAGTGATCAGTTTAAGTACGAAGAAGTTGTTGGAAGAGACGCAATGTCAGACCGTAATGTAGTCAGATTCTCATTAAAGTGAAATTGAAAATGTTCAAATTAAATTAGTTACTTCCAATATAAATAATCCATTTTAATCTTAATTTATATTTTCTATAATTAATTTTGATACAGAAATATATAATATATTTAGCGTACATTGATATATAATTATGTATATAAACCAAACTCGTCAAAATTTTCATTCGATAACATAACAACTATTTTCGTACAGAAATTTGTTACAAAATTGTGTAATAAATGTAATAAATACTACAGTAATTGAATTAATGGAATTTCGATTCTCGATCGATTCTATGAAATCCGTTTACAATTGATATAAAATGATTTTATTGTACTAATATATCGCAATGTATTAAAAACAAGTTTGCGTTATTGAAGAAAGATATGAATGGTATTTTTGATGAATATAAATTTGAATATAAATTAGATATATATTCGGTTAATTAGTTAATTATTATGTAACATATAAGAGCAACATAATCGATTAATTGAACAAAAATATAATACGAGATTTGATATTGGATACGGCATAAATGCATATACATCCATATTATGTTGTATTATCGTATATATATTATGTTACCGTACCTGTATGAACATGCAGTAATTGAGCAAAAGCAAAATAGAAAATAGCTGCGCATGTTAGCCGGTGTATAACACAAGATTATTATTGAATTATTTTTATACTTAAATCGTCTTTATTAACAATAATCTTTATATCTGATATAAAAAGAAATTAAGACTGAGATTAAAAATTTCATAATACGTGCAATATGAAATAATTTTGCTCTAAAAAACTTTTTTAAAGTAATATTTGATTTTTGAAAATTTTTCATTGCTCTCTCTCTCTCTCTCTTTTNTTTNTCTCTCTCTCTCTCTCTCTCTCTCTCTCTATATATATATATTATATATATATATATATATATATATATATATATAGTAATTAAGTA
>NW_012130070.1:6920858-6932171 GCF_000143395.1 Atta cephalotes | reverse complement strand
GTAGTAATTAAATTAAATTAAAGTAATAAGTATAATAATAATAATATATATACTTAAATTTAAATTTAAATTAATTATTATTATTTATTAATTATTNCTCTCTCTCTCTCTCTCTTCTTCTTCTCTCTCTCTCTCTCTCTCTCTCTATATATATATATATATATATATATATATATATATATATACAAGGAATTTATATTAATATTATTCCAATAAAAGCACACCAAAGCAAATGATTAAAAAATTTTTATTTCGTGATATCAATTAATCACGTTTTTATCGTGACTTGCTACATGATTCATTATCTATAGATCTAATTCTGTATTTAATTATTGACGAAAATTTTAATAACGAATAAATATAAAATTTATAACATGTATATTGTAGAGTATGCAATCAGTACATACAATAATAATTTGCATAATCGATATATTATAATACAATAGATATTCTTTCACATTCATAACATTTTTAATAATTTTTTAGTGTTAGTTGGAATTTTCAATATTATTGGAAATCTCAAAAACAGACGAATAAAATAATTTGTAAAAATGACAGGGTAATTAATACAAAAATGTCTCTTGATCAAAAAACGATAATTATTTTTTATAATAAAGAGTTATATGCAAAATATGAACAATGTAAGTACATATAAATATAAAAGTTCTTGATGACCTAACTGACAAGAGAGAATCACGATATGCCTGGATCATCGAGAATACAGCCGAGTAAGGGCTCGATTCGCACGATGCCAGCCGTCTAATTATGTATTCCCTCGTTGATCGAAATCCCCGTTTTCCATCCGAGCGACCATACTCGCACCGCCAACCAACGAGACACACTTCGATGGTATCCGCGCTGGTTCAAGCGGAACATCTTGTATCGCTCATCCATAAATCGCCAACGGGCGCGCAGCGATATCGTTAGCATATGTATTGCATTTTACTCGTCCTGGCATTACCGCCACCGAGGGGATTGGGCAGTTTTATGTCAGATACATAATAGAAGGAGATATTGTACGCGTCGAATGTGCTATAAAAGAGACGTGAGGTGCATCATACACCTATAACTGAAGAATGTCGTTAAGAATCAAAAAGAATTATTTTCAGCTCACTGAAGTCAACTTTGTCACAAATACATTCAAGAAGAGCAATGCAGAAGAAAAGATCTAGGGATATCTGATATAGACAAGATTATAATCAATCGTTTTCAATGCGAAGATTTGCTTTTAGTTCTTGCTATTATATTGTTAAATAATATTTCAAAATTGACTGAACTCCAAAAAGATACACAATTAAATTGAATCATTTGTTTACAAATTATTAAAGTTTATCGTTGTTTGAGTAAATCGATCTTTGATCTTTCCCGCATAACCGAAGAGAACCAAGATGCTGGGTGATTATATGATATTCACAGGAACTTTAGCCTAGAGCAACTATAAGGGCAAGCTGTAGATTGAGAAACTTCGAAATTCCTAGTGTCACCGTGTATGTTGCTCCACGCAAGTGGAGCGCTGACATCAAAGTGTTCTTTCGCGCGATTCGAAACGTCAAAGTAGTAATCCATGAAAACTATGCCGCGGAGTACTTCATAAAATATGTCTCGACGAACTATTAATTCTGCAAAATTATTCCTAAGTGAAAGTTTAAACTTGCATGTAATTTTAAAGTATTTATTCTTATCCCCCTTCTTATCTATAAAAATAACAATAGTGTAGAAATTATTTGCAGCATAGTTAAAATAATTTTAAAATATATTTAAGATAAAATATTTAAGAATTTAAAAATGTGCAAGAAGAAAACTTACATAACATTTCGAAAATTATTTTAGTCCCAATTATACAATAAAACTACTACAAAAATTGCATCCTGCCAATGTCAATACCATTTAATATCTGCAATCTCATATGATTTACTTTTCTAATTACATCGCTAACATCTAAATGGAACGATGTCTTCAGAGCCTAAGTTACTGGCGAATCCGTGACGTGGATTCGTAATACTGTAATAACTCACAAATCCTACTTACAACACAACCCAACCCAGCATCCAATCGTTCGGCGCGGCATAGCGCAGTATTCCAACTAGAACCACAAGTAATTTATTTGGGTTCGCCAGCACGAATACGAATAATCATTCAGATTCTCGCGTATGCGCCGTTTTCATAATCCTCTTACATTTTCGGCGAATTGGGTCGCCGGAAATTATATGTTGTTATATTCGCAGTCGGCTGTTCTGTCGCTACATTTCCGTTTTGAATATATGTACGATTCAGAAATAGAACTGATATATGCACAAAACTTTTATTTAAATTTTTTATTAAACGTAATGATTGTGGTTATGCATATAATCTTTATCAATAGTCAAAATTAAAAAATGAAGATAATCGAAAAGAATAAATTATGAGATGATGTTGTGAATAGAAGACATTAAAGTAAAGAAAAACGATTGTGAGAGATAGTTTAACTTATAGATTCTCAAATAAGAGGTTGGACATTTAGGCAATTTATGATTGATTCGCCATATTTTTTAGGATTTGCTTAAGACAGAACGAGAAAAAAAAAGTGCGTGCATATCTTATTTTTACATATAATCAATCTCATTCTATCTTAAGCAGATCCTGAAAAATGTGACGAACTAAATGTATCTGTCCAATTGCTCCAATCTCTTATTTAAGAATCTTTAGTTTAGCATGAATCTTTTGTTTACAATTTTTTATTTACATTCGTTTCATCCCAATTAATTTATTTACGATCAATTTGAATTATTTAATAAGAAACATCCTCTAAATTGAAAGGTTCTAAGCACTCTTGCTTAGATTCTTGTTTATATTTTATGGATGCTTCTTATTAAATAATTCAAATTTTGTATTCATCTTTGTATAAACAGTAAAATATTTATGTTGAAAACAAAATTTGCTTCTTTGATTTTAATATTTATGGTTGCTTTCTTCTAACGAGATCGTTATCTTTTTCATTTGCATAATATATAAGAATATTTCGATCGAATGCTCGTTTTTTTTTCCTATTTTTTCGATTATTTTATATTTATATAAAAAGTCTTACTGGCGATAAAAAAAGTGTGGGAAATTGTCAGCCCGAAAAGCTACTGTCGAAAGTTTCAATCGTCGCGGCAGATTTGCATGTTTAATGTAATTACATTAATCGACTAAAAAGATTCGGGCATGCGAACACGACGCGTGGGTGGAAACAGGTGGAAAAGGATTAAGAGATTCTCGTTACTTCTTGCAAAGTATCCATAAGCAGCCTGTAACAAACTCAGGCACAGTAAAAGTTTTCACAGCCCCTTATAAGCGCGCTGCTTCGCTTGAACGAACGCTCCATTACCATTCATGGCGATCAGGGAGCTGATTGAAAAGTTATTATAAGCACTGCTACGCTCTCGGCGCGTTGAGAAAATGAGGAAAACTTACGGGATGATATAATGTTTCATTATGATCACTTTTATCTCTCACGTAAAACGATTAAATATTTTTTTATTCTATACCTATAATATTAATTATAATTATTTCAGTATCATGTCTAGGTGTAATTTAAGCGTTAAATAAACATATGTGAAAGGTATGCTATCAGTACGTGTGACATAAAACTTTGATGAAACCGGAAACGTAAATATTATATGTGCAATGTTATGAATAACGTTGAAACCAGCCAAGTTTCCCAGCATATTAATGGCTGCAGTAATCTAAATAATTTATTATTCCCGAACGGAAATGTCCATCTCTGCCATCCTCGTGAAAAAGTGACAACATTATTTCCATCCGCCTGTAAATGGAAAGAATAAACAGATATATGTATATAACGAGAAATGGTATCATTGTGTGCTGGTGCTACTTTTAAACTTAGAGCTATAACCCAGTTTCTCTTTTCGTTCTCGTGCATCTTGCTATATGTGAAGCTTATATGTGAAGTAATATATAAATATAATTTAATGGAATGCTACTCATTTTTAAAATATCAAATATTAGGTGTGGGAAAAAGTTCGTTACATCTAACGGGAAAAACGCCACGAACTTTTTCCCACACATAATATTTATAAATTTGTATAATCACTCATGTCTCTGATATTAGTGAAAAAATAAAAAATAAATTAAATAATTTCTCTTTATTGAACTTCATATTTTCTTAATAACGGTATTTTTAACGTTGTTGTTATTAATTGGCATCTTAATAGCTTAAATAGCTATTGTTGAAATATATGTATTATAAGTGTGTTTCTTTTAGATATATTATTTCCGTCTTCTCCAAAATATATGTTTGTTGTAATTAAAATATATATGTAAAATGCACTAAAAACACAGGCATTTTATATATTTATTTATTTATGTAATTTTTCATCATTAAACGAGACAATTTAAGAATTTTACATATGTGTGTTCAGTCTTTTGTAAAATACAGTTGTTTACAAGATTATGTTTTCTCACGGGAATGCATTATTGTAAAATTTAATTCCACATAACTGTATCACATAACTTCTCATATTTCATTTATAATAGCCTGACTGAAAAATAATTTCTAAGATAGAAATTAGATCAAATGTTTTATCTTTTCCTTTATAAAAAGGCTTTTTTATAAATTAATACTTTTTATAAATATGCTTTTATGAAACAGTAAATACCTTATAATTAATTATGTTATTGAAATTAAAAACTAATTGTCTCATCAAAATCATCATTTTAAATATCTTTCAGATACATATGTTCTCTATAGGCTTCAAAAAAATATGATTCAATTACATTTCTATTCCACAATTGCAAAAGCGTTATGGTGCAAGAGTTAGATCCGTTCCGCAATGAAATATAAATTTCTGATCGCGTCAGTGAATTATGGACGTGCTTGGAAAAACGGCTGACCGGTACTTTTTCCATTAAAATGCTTAAATGATTTAGCGGACGCGCGCGTACACGCTACAACCGCGAAATATTTCCTCGTGGCTGAGAAAGGAAAAGAAAGTGCAAAGCAAGAACGAAATTAATAACAAATGCACTAAATGGAAAAATGATATCGGGGCGTGCAGTACCATTTTTAATTTTACGCTACGAGAGCTCGATTGAAAAATATAAAGACCGCGGCTTAGATAAAAAGTAAGAAGAATCTCGCCTCTCATCGACGAGGAAAACGAGATAATAAATAAACGAGGAACATTTCGAAGTGAATTATATACTTGAGTCGGCGACCGAGGTTATATCGAAGAAAGTTACGGTCGAATTTGCTAACAAATACGGATAAGGATTTAAATGTAGCTAGCGTCCCTTGTCGTATTCGCGGAAATTGATTTCCTTGGAAAAAGATGAGCACGACTCGAGTAATGCGACTTTATTGGAATAACGAGATTTCGTGTTAGGTTAGCGGTTTCCGAGATATTTGAGAATGTCTAAGAAAAAAGATATTGGTTCAAGCCAATGATTAATCGCATGAATATTGTCAGAGCATGTTTATAGAAAACAATATTTTGTTCTGTCTCATAATAAACTATTTTAGAAAAACCATAAGTTTCTAATTATGAAGAATTTATCAATATTGAATGTCCTCAAAATTCAAAATTTCTAATATTAATTTTGAACGGGAATATTATCAATATTAGAAGCATCGTTTCTCATAAAAAGAATGAAACGTACTGTTGATTATTTTAAATTGTAATAATCTAGCAAGAAAGATTGTATTGTAATAAAACTTTCTAGTAAAAACGCATATTAAAGAAAAAATTTTAGACTCTAAATTTCAAGCAGAATTGAAGATTTCTACCTTTTTTTAAATTTTGATAAGATCGAATTTTTAATTTTAATTTTTTTGTGTAAGAACATATTTTTACATACATATGAGTATATATCGCATAAGAATTTTTTATTTTGAAGCAAAAATATAAATATTATTACAATTATTACAATTATTTTAAATGTAATAGTTTATATAACAAATTGGCGTAATACTATAAGAAGATTTGAATGAAGTATTATATTATATAATAACTAATATAAGTGATGCAATGCTAAATGAAACAATGGGGAGCAGAATGAATAAATGGAAATAAAAAGATATCGGGCCAAAGAGAACGATATTTGCATAATATATGAAAATTTCGAAGCTATCCTCTTGGGGAATCATGAGCGGGCGAGCCTAGCCAAGAGATGAAGGTGGTACTAGGCGGAAAGGTCAGAGTGGGTGCACTCTGGTAGAAGAAAGCCAGAAAATAAAAAGAATCTGCGGGTCACACAGGAAGCAAGGCGGCAACAGGAGTCGCTGAATTTCCGGGATTCTTTTACCCTTACTACATCGTCATCGCCGTCGTCATCCTCCATGCGCCTTTCAGTCAGCTTGTTTCAAAAGTTGTTTCTTATTTATTCATGAATTACGCGACGCGCGCTCTGCCGCATCAAAGGCAGACACTCTGCGCAAAATATACCGGCGAAGAAACTTTCCATCCGCCGTGCCACCACGAAAATCCGATGTTATCCTGGACTAGAAGCTGGCAGGATTAATGGATCGATAGACCCGTGATCGCCCGACGTAGCCTGAAATGCTAGATCGATGAGAAACTTTTAAGCGCGGTTTTAATTGGACGACACAGTATCCCACCTGCCGCAGTGCAGATAACGCCGCAATAAAATGTTAAATATTTTATAATAAATTAAATACTTGCGTCTGTCCATCCGTCAAGATATTAAATGCTAACATTAAAAACATCATTCGCGTTGTCAATTTTCATAGCAAAGTAAGTCCAGTTTATTTACTCTTCTGACAAAATCAATAAATCACATCGGTTTATATAGGTATCTTATTAAAATTCATAGAGAAGAAAATAAACATACGAGAGAGATACTTTATATCTTTTTTATTATATTTCTAAAGTATCTCTAAAATTGAACGTTTATATTTATGTTTGTATTTATGAGGTTTTTAAAATTTTTAATTTTGTGCATTCCAGAATAAATATGCGTGTGCATATATAAATGTAAATTACGTAAATTATTACGCGTTTGAAATTTTTACATGTTTTATCAACATCACATTTTAAATTACACATTTTGCTTAATTCTCATTATATTTTTTACGTTTATAAACAAGATATGCATATATCGAGAACAATTCTATTTGTTATCGCGCATTTATTCATTCGAGATAATTAAAAAGTGGAAATAAAACTTTGATTTTCGTCTTAAGACTTTTCTTGACCCGCTATTTTTCAAGATCAAATGGCACCGTAATCTTAGCGTGATGTGAGCTCAGGCAGCTTCGAGATTCACGGCACGTCGAAGGACTTAATTCGCGAAACGTCCAGAAAGGTGGTAAGCATGAATAATCGCTATGCCATGTTCCTCGACTTTTGCAGACTCGGCCGCTCGAAAGCGGGGAAACCATCTATTACGCATCATTATCGAGTCTCGATTTATAATCTCCGCGAGCGTGCAAGCTCGATAAGCTCCTGGACTGACTTCTAATACTTTATTGAGCGATCGTTCGGTTCCTCAAACCGTGTCACCATTGAATCAATATACTTAAGTGCTGATATTAATAAACTTTTTAAAAAATATGTAAATCTTTTTAAATTTTTTAACTAGATAGTAAATTGTACGTATTATTATTTTATATTTGATTTTTTTACTTTGTTTGGTTGAGCATCTCAGAAAAATATTGAATCTAAAACATAACTTGTAATGTTAACTCAGTAGCTTTTCATTTAGTTTTATTTACAAAAATAAAATTCAGTAAATGTTTTATTTAAATTTAATTTAAAAAATTTTGAAAATTAAATAAAAAAATAGGAAAAAATGAAATAGTCTAAATTCATTACTCAATGTAATATATTTTTTAATCTTATTATTTAATTAACATATATTAACTTTTTGTATATGATTAAATACACAACGTTATAAATCTCAATAACAGTCCAGGAGTTTATATTATATGTAAAAATAATTTATAAATATAATTCAAATCGTTTCTCTCTTCAATGAAAGCCATCAAGATATCTTTTTTCTCTTTTCATTGCTCTCTCTCTTACTTTTTTGTCCTGCTTTTTAAATAAAGATCTTAATAATCAAGATTGATAGTAAAAGAATTGCCTCATTACTGTAGTAATTTTTTAAATACCCTTGGTATTTGATATTAGCCATATATATTATTATAGCGGAATCAAAATCCAATTATTTACAACTATCGATTGCTGTTGACATATTTCCATGTTAAAGTTTCAGCTAATCTAATTAAACTATAAGGATCTCTCGCATCGAAATCCTTCATATAATGTTATCGTCTAACCGCGATAACGAGCTTCTCGTTTCCGCACAGCGTTCCCCGAACGCAGAGAGAGAAGCCAGAAAATTTAATATCACTCTCATCGACAACATTTAGACCTCGGATCGTTCAAACTGTAAATTAACGTGCTTCTTCAAATACAAGTGCATGACAATTCTAATGTTACGAAACCATCTATTATGATTCATTGTTTAAATTTGCAATCGACAACGAGATACAACAAGTAGACATGTTAACGACTGGCCTAATGAAATCTGATCAATATATACATTTTAAGATCTTTAATTTGCAATGCGAAGAAAATGCCGACAAATGCAATGACATTGCTACCTTTGACAATTTATTTAAATATACAACTAATAAAAATCTTTATGCATTTAATATATATGTATATGTTATATACTAAATAATAATTATTATTATTAATTTATATTATTATAAAATACCGGATATAATATCTTGATAACATTGATGATTGATTAAGCTATCTCAAATATTGCATGAAGCGTGACTAAATATCTTTCTACTACTAATCACTATCGAATTATCTGTAGACAAGAATGCACAAAATTTAGAAAAACAGATCAATATTTTGACTTGCTCGAAGAATAATTCATGAATTCGCGAGCGTGAGTGATGATGCATTAATCGGTAACTATATCGTTTTTCAGTTTGTATCAGAAAACTAGCGTGAACGATGCAACGTCGTCTGATTTACGATCTGTTGAAAGTTTGGGGGGAAAAGGAGGACATACGTTATTTTGATATAATATTTCGTCAATGTCATTTAAATCATAAATTTATCTCGCACGCGAATGCACATTGCGATTTACACGTGACACAATGAGATCCTACACTTGGAAATATTTATCAAAGTCAAAATAACGATGTATGCGAAAATAATAAATTCACCGCAGGGTAAGACAATTCAAAGTGGAAAAGGAACTGAAGATTTCTTTTGCTTTTATAAATTTCCGATGCATTCAAAGTTCTTTTATATCGTGAACTCTTTCCATTCTCTAAATGCATCTCGATGTACGTGCAAGATTGCTCAATTTCTCTCCTAGCGCGAATAATGTCTTTGATCTGTTGCCTCGAACAAAATGCGCATCACGAATCATCGATGATAAAAAACGATAATAAAAAGAGATCCTTCTATTTTACAATTTTTTTTATTTATTAAGTTTAATCTTATTTCCTAAACATAAATAAATTTTAATATTTTAATTGAAAATTTTTACAAATTTTTTTTATTTTAGATTTTCTAATCTTTTTTTAAGTGAAATGATTAACTGTGTATACATTTTTATTAAAACAATTTTTATTAAATAAATTAGTAAATTTAGATATTATTGATATTATTTCATTTTGGCATTGACATGGCTTTAATACAAGTTTGCAATTCTCCGATGTGCGTCTTAACTGTGCCCGACTGTTCGGCTTAATAGGTAATATAAAAAATTTGTTACTAACTGTCTACTTATCAATAGTAACTGTTATACTGTACATTGTGTTTATACACATAAGAAATTAAAAGATATAAATTATAATCGAAATAAATAAAGATATAAATAATAATAGAAATAAATTTGATCGATTATTAATTAAAATCAATATTATTTAAACTTATAAAATCAATTTTAGTTAATAACAAATAACAAATCAGTGTGCATGTAAATACAGTTACCATTAAAAATCAATTAAATATAATCAATTGCATATAAATTATATCAATATAACTAATAACTTTACACAATTCTGATTATTGACAATTTTGAATTGCGAAACTATTAGTTGTGGGAAAAAGTTCATGGCGTTTTTCCCACGTTAGTTATGGCATTAAAAAAATCGCTACGAACTTTTTCCCACACCTAATATTTAAGATATTGACATTTTCGTATCAGCTTCTAATTTCAGTTAATCTTCAAAATATTTAAATATTATTGTAAATATTATTGTAATAGCAAAATTATGTATAATAATAAATGTCCACGAATATTATTTTACTACAATTAATATAATTTATCTCCTATTTTTTACATTATTTATCTCTACAGATAAATTGATACAATATGATTTATAAGAGAGGAAATATGTAGGATACAAATAAAAAATATAAATATTTCTTTTTTTTCTATCGGATTTCTTTCTCTTGAATTATTAAAAAATAATCACACATACACAGTAAAAGATTCAAATATTTTTATACATTTTTATTTCTCCGAAGTTATTTTAACTTCCTCTTTCAATAAATTCTATTTTTAAACGTTGATAGCAATTTCAATATAAATTTTATAATTTAACTCTCTCTTTGTACCGCGTGAGAAAGATTTCCATTTACGATTTTTATTTTATTTTACTTTATTTGTGCTTTTATCTGTATTTATCCTATCGTGATCCATTATAAAATCGTGGAATACTAAATCTCATTTCAACGAATAGAGATTACTGTGTAACATTGTATTACAAATTTTTGAAACGAAATATCTAAAGCATATTTCGAAGGTAAATGTAGATATTATTGATATTATTTAATGACATGGCTTTAATACAAGTTTGCAATTCTCCGACGTGCGTCTTAACTGTGCCCGGCTGTTCGGCTTACGAATATCTGCAGGAAACGCTTTAGGCATGCCACTGTATACCTTAGTGCTCCAAACGTTTACAGAATGTCCCCGAGATGTACTATTGTCTATCCAAATATTCAGAATGTCCGCACGATGCTCCACTATTATGTTAGTTAGGTTCTGTACATTGTATGCTGTTTATTACGTAATCGCCAGATATGCCAGCTCATTTAAATACGCACTAATGTGCAGCTACACGCATCGTGTGTATGCATATGAGATGCAAATCGCGACATATAATTATATATCGTTTATGTGTTTTAAGATTTGAGCGCCAACGACATAATGAATTGACGGATTATACCGTACAACAGAATTAAATTTAAATTAAGGATTTTCATCACAAGACAAAATGTCTCTCTATTCCATAATGTATTTATAAAGTTGAGTTTCAATTAACTAAATATTATT